>NC_066838.1:0-300000 GCF_001640805.2 Lates calcarifer | reverse complement strand
TCACAAAAAAAGTCATCTCAAGGCACTTTTCATATAGAGCAGGTCTAGACTGTACTCTTTAAAATATGGCCTGTCCTATATCAGGCACTATTATATCTTCTGTTCCGCTTCCTTGTGTATCGGGTAAATGAGTGCAAAAAACATGTTGGAAAAAAATCGATGGGGGGTTTGCTACACACTATCACTACTGCCTTCCTCAGTTGTTTGTCAGTTGACAAAAATGTCCTGTTCGTTAGCCAATACCAGTTTGTCAGTCTGGATCTGAAAGTCCCACAGGATCTTAGCTCATTCATTCCCAACCACCTTACATGTTGTCTTCCATTCTGACCTTGGGACTTCAGCCCATTCTCAGTGCAGATGTTCCTGTTCACTTCGCTTTTCTAGTCATATCAACCGCTCAAAGCGCCTTACACTTCGCGTCACATTCACCCATTCACACGCACATTCATATAGTACTTGCTCTATACACAAAGCGCTCTAACACATCCACACCCATTCACACACAGATGATACATCAGAGGCAGTATCTTGCCCAAGGATATTTCGGCACAGACTGGAGAAGCTGGGGATTGAACAGCTGACCTTCCAATTAGTGGGTGACCTGCCCTCCCCCTGAGCCACAGCCATCCTGTCTGGTGTGGTAGACACCAGCCTCTATTGATCTTGTATTAAGTGGCTGTTCTTGTGTTGCCATTATTTCAGTCCAGTCTTTTCCAGCCACTTGTATTTTTTGCCACTTTGGGTGAAACTCCATACTTTATGAGCTTCCCTGTCTTGATGTCAGTGGCCTCTATCTGATCCTTTGGCTTGTGCAATTGGCTTTGAGGTGGCCTCTAAAAATTCCTTTCTGGGCCCCACTCATGTATTGAGCCATATGCATTCTTATCTTAGCCACTATGATGTCTGACAGGAGTTTCCATGTTGTACAGAGGCAGGTTATTGGTCGGCCTCCCTTCTGAGGATCCTTTGTGACCAGAACTGTCCATTTAAACTCCATGAGAGCAGAGTAATATTAAAGTGGATGCTGTCATAGAGCTAATAGCTGACAGCTAGCTCAGTTTTGAACTCTCTGGTCCACTGTTCCCTTGGAATGTGTATAAATGTTGAACTAAACACTTCAGATTTGACCCTCCTAAGATCAAATAATCATGGCAAATCACTGTGCTTTTTAGATAACTTCCCACAAACAGTGGAATGGGGTGGCATGAACTAACTGAGAATCGAAAATAGAGATCGTATGTATATTCTTGAGTTAGCTTACCTTTGGATCCAGCAGATAGTTGTATGGCATAAAAATGACATCTGCCTGCTGCTTCAAGGAACGGGAGAGGTAGTAAGGACAGACCCTGAAGAAAAATGTTCAATGAGAAGCAAAAGCAAAAAGACTCATATTATTATCCCTGAGGGGAAACTTGTCTGTATAACAAAGGTTCAGCACAAAGAACATAACACAAAAGTATTGTTTATAGAGCAGAAACAGTATTTTAACAATATTTAACAACAGCAAATTCATTATGTAAACTCAATATTTCCCTGCAAACAAATAAAAAACAACTTTCCTGATATCAAAACAGTAAATTAAGTTTAAATGGAATGCAATACACTGAAATCAGTTGCTATCATTCATTGTCGGGTGAAAATGTTTTAATGTCTGGCCATCTGGCCAGCTGGGGAAAACACTATGGAACTGACAGCGTGACAGCAAACGACAGGAACAAATAACAAATAGCTTTGCTGACTTAAATAATCTCAGACAAAATGTTTCCTCTTAGTGTTGTCAGAGGAGGCTCATGTAACCCGAATATACCATGTCTTCTCAGAAGACCACTACTGGCCAGATTGAGAAAAAATACAATGAGGCAGCTACAGCTCTAAAAAAGAACTTGATAAAAGCCAAGTAGCAATAACAATCGCTGCATGGACATCTCACACATCAGAGTTTTATGTCACTGTCACCTGCCGTTACATGGACGGTGAACAGAACATTTCTGGTTCTGTGCTCCAGACTCGCAGCATAGATGAGACACACTGCTGAGAACATCACCACTAGTCTGAGGTGCTTTGTTGATGAATAGGGCTAGGGAGGTAAAGTTAGTGTATCTGTACACTACACTGCAAAAAACATGACATGACAACATATTATGATTTGTTTGGGTGCAATGACAACAATGATGTCACAACAAATCGATTAATTGACTAAAATTGGCTTGATAAATCGACTTCAAAAAGTAATCAAAATGCCCATCCCTAATTTACATACAGTGCGTAACAAATTTACCACCACCCAATATAAGGTTTATGCTACAGCTGCCCTAAATTAAACTCATTTTTTAAAATCATTGACTGATTGAATGTAGAAGCTCTTTCACTGAAATGATATTTCAGTGCTAAAATTACAAAATTACAGATTACAGTTAAAATTACAGTTAATTACTAGCATTCCTGAACAGAAAATGTAGTTTTAGTGGTTGAATGTTATGTTTGATTAATTTCTGACTTCTCAGAGAAGTCCAGTGAGCCGACTCAAATTTGGGTATAAAAAGGTGAATTCATTTTGAAATTTCTCATTCCTGTTCAAAATGGTAAAACATTGAAAGCTCACTGAAAATGAAAGAGGCTGCATTAAAGCACTTCATGATGCTGAATGGTCTCTGAGACAAATAGGGAAAGAGTTCTTTAGAAAGTTCTCACAGTGTGGTCAAGTATGCTTTGGAGTCAATTGCTGAGACTGGTATTTACAAAATGTGCAAAGGAAGAGGCAGGAAACAAAATGTGGGATTTAGTAGATTCAAAGATTGATCGCAAAAAAGTTTAATCTAAAGTGAGTCTGTGGGAACAGCTAGAAACTATTTGGAACTCAATACTCAAACTTCAAGATGGCGCCGCGGATGGCCGCCTCAGTGTGTTGGTGCGCGTGGTGTTTTGTTATTTTGTTTGTTAATTAGTGTTGTATGGAAGTACCTGTTGCTCTTTCACTAGAGAAGAGCTCATGGACATTAGGGCCACTACCTCTGTGGATTTAATACCCACTTTCATCGCTACATCTGTGGAATTACTGCACATTCTGGTCAAAGGTGCCCTCACCTTTGCACACGCAGTGAAATGCCAGAGGAGAGGGAAACGTGCCGGTACGCTTGTGCGTCTCCGCCAACACGGACATCACACACCATTACTTGAAATATTTCTCTCTAACGTGTGGTCACTCAACAACAAAGTGGATGAACTCCACCTGCTGGTGGGGAAAAACAGAGACTTTCTTCATCTTCCATTTTGTGCTTCACTGAAACTTGGCTGTGTGGAGTGATACCGGACTCTAGCAGGCTTTCAACTCTTCAGAGTGGATTGCGATGCAGAACTTTCAGGCAAGACAAAAGGTGGAGGAATTTGTTTTTACACTAACAGTGGCTGGCGTACTCATGTGACAGTGATTCAACAACACTGTTCTACTGATCTGGAGTCTTTTTTCATCAACTATAAACCCTTCTACTCCACCCGTGAGTTTGCTTCATTCATACTGGTTGGTTTTTACATCCCATCAGCAGGCCAATGTGCAGGAGGTGCAGCACATGCTTGCCAACCAGATTCTCTGTGTGGACCAGACAAACCCGGACTCCTTAGTTACTGTCCTTGGTGACTTTAACAAAGACAACCTCATCCATGAACTCCCCAAATATAGACAATTTATTAAATGCCCGACCAGAAAGGAGAACATTCTGGATCACTGTTACACCACAGTGGGCAATGCTTATCATGCCGTCCCCCATGCTGCACTAGGCTCGTCATGGTCCACCTGATTCCTGTATACAGGCAGAAATTATAGCTCTCTAAACCTGTTGTGAGGACATCAAAGAAGTGGACCAGTGGGGCTGTGGAGGATCTACAGGCATACTTGGACCGCACAGACTATGTATTCAGGATGTATTCAGGACTGCCACCAACAGTCGGAATGAGTATACAGTGGTGGAAAAAGTTTTCGGACACCCTTAAAATTTTACACAATCGCAAATACCATGAAATATTTGGGGAAAAATCTTTTTTGTGTTTCAAAAGGTGTGGCTGCATTAGACAGACACAAACAAATACAAATTATATTTTTTGTCTATTGTTTACAAGAAAAACTAACAAAAATAAATTCTTGACAGTTTCAATATGTCAGTTCTCAACATTGTCTGTATCAAAGTCAACAAATAACAGAGAATGTGTTCAAAATTGAACGAAAACTAAATAAAGCATGAAATCAACAAATTAATATTTAGTAGTCCTGCCATTAGCACGCAGTAGAGCTCTAATCCTGGCATGTTCCCCACGAGCCTTTCACACTGTTAAGGGGTAATCTTGTCCCATTCTTCTTGAATTACTGCTTTTAATTCTTCTCAGTTCTTTGGTTTACGCTTTGAAACAGACCTTTTGATAATCCACCACAGATTTTCAATGGGGCTCATGTCCAGGGATTGAGCTGGCCACTCTAAGACCTGGATACAGTGCTCCTGCAGCCAAGTTCTACTGGCCCTGGGTGTGTGGCAAGGGGCATTATCTTGTTGAAACATGACCTCGACGGAACAGTGCACATGCAGAAGGGAGCTTGTGGGTTTCGAGAATGGCACAATACTTGGAAGAATTCAATGTGCATCTCCTATATCCCCAAACCATGATACTGCCTCCACCATGCTTGACAGTAGGTACTGTACATGCTGGAAATAATGCTTCGCCTGGCCTTCTGCGTACCCTCATATTATCAGGAGGAGAATAAAGCTGGAAACTGGACTCATCTGACCACAGAGTCTTCTTCCAATTCCTGGCTGTCCAGTTCTTGTGTGCTTGGGCCCAACGACGCTGGGCTAACCTCTGTCTCTCATTGATCAGGGGCTTCTTGACAGCCTTGTAGGACATTAAGCCATGATCTAAAAGTTGGCCACGCACAGCGCGGGTGGAACACTGGACACCAGTTTGGTTTGACCACTGCTACGGAAGCTCCTGTGATGTCATTCAGTGGTTCTCCTGCACATGCGGATCAGGATGCGGTTATTTCTTGCTGAAGAAACCCTTGAACGACTGACACCTGGCCAACAGCCTGAATGAGTTTTACTGCCGCTTTGAAAGACAGTGCAACAGACCTGACATCATCCCCTGTGACACCATCTACCAGTCCCACCACACTAGCCTGTCACAGGGGGTCTTTCTCCATTCCGGAGAAAGACGTCAACAGACTCTTTAAGAGACAGAACCCCGCAAGGTACCTGGGCCAGACTCAGTCTCTCCATCCACCCTGAAGCACTGCGCTGATCAGCTGTCTCCAGTGTTCACGGACATCTTTAACACCTCACTGGAGATATTCTATGTGCCAGCCTGCTTCAAGGCCTCCACCATCATCCCTGTCCCTAAAAAACCAAGGATCGCAGGTCTTAATGACTACAGACCCATTGCCCTGACCTCTGTGGTAATGAAGTCATTTGAGCACTTTGTGTTGTCCTACCTCAAAGCAATCACACTCCTGGACCCCCTGCAGTTCACCTACAGAGCCAACAAGTCTGTAGACAGTCAACATGGCCCTCTACTTGATCTTGCAGCACCTTGACTCCCCAGAACCTACGCCAGGATCCTGTTTGTGGATTTCAGCTCCGCCTTCAACACCACCATTCCAGCACTGCTACAGAACAAGCTCTCCCAGCTGAGCGAGCCTGACTCCATTTGTAGGTGGATCACAGACTTCCTGTCAGACAGGAGGCAGCAAGAAAACACATCTCTCTCGGACTATCAGCAACGGTTCCCCTCAAGGCTGTGTTCTCTCCCCTCTACTCTTCTCACTGTACACCAACAGCTGCACTTCCAGTCACCAGTCTGTCAAACTTGTGAAGTTTGCAGATGACACCACCCTCATTGGGCTCATCTCTGGTGGGGATGAGTCTGCCTGCAGGAGGGAGATTGATCAGCTACGTGGTGCAGTGAGAACAACCTGGAGCTTAATGCCGTGAGGACAGTGGAGATGGTTATAGACTTCAGGAAGAACATAGCTTCACCCACCCCTGTCATCCTGGGGACCATCATCACCCAGGACCTCAAGTGGGAGCTAAACATCAGCTCCCTGATCAAGAAGGCCCAGCAAAGTCCCCCCCCAAAAAAATATTTATGTTCCTTGTAAATATAGCATTTGCTTTAACGGTTCAGTCATGAACCAGAGAGCATGTCTGTCTTTCATCTGACAAACCCTGATTAAATGCATCTGGTTTATTGTTAGGGGTCCAAGCTCGAAGGGGCTGGGGGCCACGCATGCTTTGATTTGGAAGAAAAAATGCAAAGCTTCCCTCCTTAAGTATAAACATTTGAGCCTTGGTGGAAATATTCCCAATCTCTATGCTACTCTAAACCTGAGACTTGCATTGAGTCTGTGTGCCTGCAGGTCCGACTTGCCTCACCTCTATGGGCTGCCAGGTGAGTATTGCATGGGAAGCTTGGACCCCTCTACTACCTGCTTGCAGATATAGTATTTTTTAAAATAATTATTGGGGGAAAATCACAAGTTTTATCACAAGATGATATCATATAGATTCAGTGGACAATAATTCGATGTCTGCCAATATCACAAAGTCTGCTACGATATGATTGCGATTCAATTCAGGAACCAGTAGGGGTGTAACAATGCATCAATTCAATAATCAACGATCCAATAGTATCGATCCAAAACGAAAACACCAATCACTCATCATACATATTGTAACGTCCCTTGCCAAGAAAGCATGGAAGAGGTCAACTGGTTTCATCACAACTTCTATTAAGTGCAATAACACAAGCTGCTGTTGGCTCCTGTGTGGCCACAATGACAAAAATTGAAAAAACCCCGAACTACCCACATTGACTCACTTTCAGCCCCTTTTTCTGTGGAAAGACCGTCTCCAACCCAGCTTCCAGCTGATGTAGGCAGCTGACATGACAAACAGGCTTCACCGCGTCTTAGCTGGAAACATGTTCATTAAGTACTAAAAATGAAATACTGAGGTTTAGACAATATCCTTCTTCAATGTATACAAATAGGAATTTAATGTTTGTTCAGTTCAGTTTTCTTTTTTTTTTAAAGAGAAGGTTGTTTTTCATTTATATGATAGGAAGTGATTGTGTTAAATCAGCATATGATATTGTCTCATATCGATCACTGGCTCCTGAATCGAATCAAAATTGTATCGCAGCAGACTTTGTGATATCGCCAAACATTGAATCAGTGTAATATCGTATTTTGATAAAACTTGATTTACACCCCTTGGAACCAGCGACCAATACGAGACGATACGCTGACCAGTAACTCCAAATAATACACGGCACATTCTAAAACCTTATCTATCATAACTAAGCATTCCTTCAATTGAGCTTAATCTCAAAACATAGGCCACACCATTGTGAATTTCCCGTGCAGATTAAGATACAAGACAACACAAAACTTGCGTGGTTTGTCATATGACACTGATGACACTCATTCGACCACTTGAGCAAGTGATTTGCCCTAACACACTGATGTCATGTACAAAATTTGGTGCATATTGGCCAATAGGTAGCATGCTTACACAAAGTTGAAAGTCAGCGAAGCCTACCTTTTTGAAAAGAAGTAATAAGAAGTAATATCAAACCATTGACCCTCTGATTGGCAGGCAACTTGCTCTAACTCATGAGCCACAGGCACTCCACTTTGCATAGTAGGCGGGAAAAGAGCGCATACACCAATCTCTGGTACACAGACTTCAGAATTAAGCTTCTCAGGAGTTCTTCTCTGTTACTTGGTTAGCTGAGCATGAGAATTATCAGCATGTGTCCACACTCCAAACACAATGATGATGATGAGAAGTAAGAGACTTGTAACTACATTTTGATGCCTATTATGTGCGTATTGATATAAATCTGTGCTACTAAGAGCAGTATAAAGACTTTTTTCTGCTCTGAAAAATCTGCAGCTCCTCACTTAGGTGGTCACGTGACACACTGATAAAATCTCCAACAAGCTGTATCACCCTTCAATAAAAAGGCAACAAGCTAGACATATGAAACTTGACATCATAAATGTGTGTAGCAACATCTCATCAGCCTGACATCAGCCTGGCACCTATGATCAGGCTATCACAGAGTTCATAGTAGAGAAAAACATGAACATGTACCTAGAACTGCACTGAGGTAAAAGTACAGTCACTGAGAATTATGACCTGAACCCCCATCTGCTCTGCCAGCCTCCCCAACATCCAGTGATAAGAAGCAGATATAGAACTCTTCCTCCCAAACCAGGGTAAAAGGGAGAGAGAATAACATGAAAAAGAACTATGCCGATTGAACTGTCTCAGGTCCACAGACCTAGCCAGGGTCTTCTCCTCCTTGTTAATCATTCTTGGCACCAGATTTCCGGCCATAAATTAGATCAAGACCAACATTGTCCACACTTTTCCTTAGGTTTGAAACTATATGAAATAACTGTCAAACCATTCTGTAAAGCAAACCAGTTTATTAATCAAATGCTTACAAGTAATTTGGTGAAAATCTGAATTTTCTATGATATTGCTAAACTGAGATAATAATCTAAGGGATTAATTAAAATATTTGTTACAGGATCATACTGCCCTCTATTGACCACATTTTAAGTCTCAAAATATTCCTGTTATTGGAATCAAATGATTATTCTTCATGTCTTGTATCACCACTCGTTTATTATAATGTTAAAGACAATTTATTCTCTTGCTTTCAGCTTTATTATGTTAAGTGTGACGGTGAATAATATGCTGTGTGTGTTGACATAAGATATGAGATTGATTACATTAAAAACACGAAATAATTCTGTGTTGTCCTCACTGAGGACTGGTGCCCCATACAAAGAGAGCATAAGCTTATAAACTTTAATAAATTTGTGCATTATTGCAACATGTGGAAATGCTTCACAAACAATATCATCTCAATCGGCTATAGTGCTCGATGATGGCACTATAATTTGAAAGGTCAGCCCTGCTGCACAGTATTAATGATTTCAAATTTCACTCACCTCCACAACTCCATATAGTCTTTAAAAAAGCCTCTTGGACAATGAATGCCACCATGATAGATTCCACAGCCAGCAAAATCCGATTCAACAAAATTCTGAATTTGATACAGCCCCATTTTAGAAATGTCATTATCATTTGCTTCTGGAAATTACAATTGTGAAAAAATGACACTTTGCATTTACAGCCAAACTATAAACTAAATAACTGTCAGCTTAGTCTACAATGAAAATAATCATTATCTGTAAGCCCTACACTTCACACACAACTGTTTGGCAAATGCTGTGCAGCAGCTGTTTCCCCACACTTGTAATGAAGCAAGACAGAGATGTAATGAAGCAGGACAGAAATTTGTTAGTGAAACAGACAAATGGGTTAACATGAATACTTAAATCCCACCTCTGTTTTTTGCCAAATTTGACTAAGTCTTCCACATCAAGGATAGAGTTCACCAAGTCTCTGTCAGTGCTCCTTTCTAGAGATACAAGATACAAGATAAAATTAGACCATTAAATGGGATTACAAATTATTATTCCATAGTCAGATGCTCTTAACATTTTTTAGACTAATACTGATATTAAAATACAAAATATAGCCTAATTAACATTTCAAAAATCCAAACAGAATGCTTTGATGATATTTCTCTGCACAGATATTTTCCCTATCTACTTGCTCAGTACAGTCATTTTGCATTGCTTCTTTTTTTTACCTCACTGCTATCTACTGTATGTAGCTCTTACAAGTGTTAAAACCATTACCTTCAACATTATTGTAGTAGACACATGACCTTGTGGAAACTTTTGCTCTGCACATATGGACCTGAAAAACAGGTGATTCCATTAAATCCACAGCATATTGTACTGAAATCTGCAAAGACTGGTTCAGTGTCATCTGTCCATCTCCAGTGCCCAGAAACACATTTTTTGATATCAGATGATATCAGTCCATTCATACAGCAGTTACTGTTTAAAATAGTTTTCTTAGCAATCCCAAATGATTTTGAGAATGTATCTGCATCTTTAAGACAATCATCAAACATTCTAATGGGAAATTATAGCAAGAACAAAAAAATATTGCTATTTGCTTGCCTTGACGTGGTTGCTCTCCTGATGCATCACTTCCTGATTGATGCAGAGCTGCTCTCTTGACCCCAGCACACATACCTTTGGCCTGAATCATTAAGAGACATAAGGGTTACATTGATATAGTGCATTCATAAGGTATGATCAAGATTATCAAAAGAAATGGGAGGC
This sequence comes from Lates calcarifer, assembly GCF_001640805.2. Lineage (NCBI taxonomy): Eukaryota > Metazoa > Chordata > Actinopteri > Centropomidae > Lates > Lates calcarifer. The sequence goes on along the minus strand of NC_066838.1, from coordinate 289,742 downwards.
ATCTGTCAGGGACTGAACACTTTTTCCCCTCAAATAAAAATGTAAAAAAATCGGTTTCCACTGCCTCATTATGGAGTCTTGAGTGTAGACTGAGGAGTGAAAAAGATATTTACATGATTTTAGTATAAAGCTGCAACATAACAAAGTGTGAATGACAGAGTGGAATCTGTTGTGTGTGTTGTTTTATACCTGAGGTTAGATTTAAATAATTTTTGAACCTGTGTAAGGACCAGATTTTTATTACGTCCTGATATGTAAAACCATAGAATTCAATGAGGGTGTACTTTCTTTTTCACATGACTGTATACAGTGAGAGCAGCTCAGGTCATCTGTGTTATACATCAGAGAAATACAGTCGTGAAAAAGAAATTACACCCTCATTGAATTTTATGGTTTTACACATCAGGACGTAATAAAAAATCATCTGGTCCTTTGTAGGTCTTAAAATTAGAAAAATACAATCTCAATTGAACAACAACACATGACATATTACACTATTATCATTATCTATCTGACAAAAGCTAGGCCAAAATGCAGTGGCAGTGTGAGGAAAAATTACGTACACTCTTCCATAGGAATTAGGAGGATAAGTAGCAGCCAGGTGCTGCTAATCAAATGATAAACAATTAATCAAAATTGTTCATCAGCAAGTGTGACCACCTCTATAAAAGCAGAAGTTTTGGTAGTTTGCTGGTCTGGAGCATTCAGGGGTGTTTATACAATGCCAAGGAGGAAAGACATCAGCTATGATCTTGGAGAAGCAACTGTTGCTGCCCATTAATCTGGGAAGGGATATATGGCCATTTCAATTTAAAGTCTATCATTCTACAGTGAAAAAGATGATTCAAAAGTGAAAAACATTCAAGGCAGTCTCAGGAGAAGACATCCCGGCAAATTCACCCCAAGGTGCAATGCTCAGAAAAATTGCAGAAAACCCAAGAGCTACATCTCAGACTATACAGGCCTCAGTTAGAATGTTAAATGTTCATGACATTATAATTTGAAAAAGACTGAACAAGTATGGTTTGTTTGGAAGGGGTTGCCAGGAGAAAGCCTCTCCTCTCTAAAAAGAACATGGCAGCACAGCCTCAGTTTGCAAAGTTACATCTGAACAAACCACAAGACTTCTGGAACATTGCTCTTTGGACAGACAAGACCAAAGATGTTTGGAAATAATGCACAGCACCATGTTTGGGGAAAACCAAATACAGCCTATCAGCACAAACGCCTCATACCAGCTGTCAAGTATAGTGGTGGTAGGCTGCTGATTTGGGCTTGTTTTACAGCCACAGGACCTGGGCACCTTGCAGTCATTGAATCGACCATGAATTCCTCTGTATATTCAAGTATTCTAGAATCAAATGTGAGGCCATCTGTCCGACAGCTAAAGTTTGGCCAAAATTTGGTCATGCAACAGGACAACAATCCCAAGCACACCAGCTATACAGAATGGCTGAAAAAGAAACAAATCGAAGTGTTACAATGGTCCTTTCAAAGTCCAGACTGTGAAAGCCATAGGCCTTAGAGCAGTGTCTGTTTGGCTTTCTGTGCTCTGCCTGTGTTTACTGTTTCAGTTCCCCCTGATCGCCTGACCCCTCCCCAATCATTTAATTTTCCTGTGGTTGTGTAGTGTGTGACTCAGGCTGCCTTATTGTCTCCTTTTGGATGTGCTAGCTGAGGGGTCAGTGAGACTGTATTAAGAATGGACATGGAGCATATAAATACTTTGGTCTCTGAGTTTTTCCAAAGGCAGATTTAGTTGATTTGGCTGTACAAAAACTGAAAAGGTACCAAAAAAGGCTGAGCTAAGGAGTATTGTTGAAGGGTTGGCTGTACCTTCCAAGCATTTGGAAGTAGCTCAGGCTCCAGTGACTCCAGAGCTTTTTGAGGTACGTTGTCATTTGAGCAGTATATAAGTCCTATCTATCTGATAGTATCTGATAGAGTCGGCTTAAAACTTTCCTCTTTGATAAAGCTTATAGTTAGGGTTGGCTCAGGCTTGAACCATCCCTTAGTTATGCTGCTATAGACCTAGACTGTTGGGAGATCTCCCATGACGCAATGAGCTTCTCTTTATCTCTCTCTCCATCAGTATGGATTCATATCCCATATTACATGTTACTAACTCAGTATCTCCTCTTTCCTGTAGTATTGTGCTCTTCCGTCTCTCTCTCCTCTTCTGTCTCTTTCTGCAGGTATTTCTGCCTCTGGAGCTGTAGAGTCTGATCTGTGATGACAAGTCTCCTGCTGCTCCTACAACTCCACTCAACACCTGCTGCTAGAATTAGAAATTACTTATACTGCTATTAGTTGTATTGCTATGTTAGCAGTTAATACTTTAATTATCACTACTATCATTACTACTGCTGTATTACTGGTATCACCTTACATTTTATATGGAACCCGTGTTATGCTGTTCTTCTCCCACTATTCCCCTTTCCCCCTCTCTCTCTCTCCTTCTTAACCCAACAGTCGAGGCAGATGGCTGCCCACCCTGAGTCTGGTTCTGCTTGAGGTTTCTACCTCTTAAAAGGAATTTTTCCTTGCCACTGTCTCCTAGTGCTGCTCATGGTGGGATTTGTTGGGTCTCTCTCTGTAAATACCTATTTTAAAGAGTATGGTCTAGACCTGCTCTATATGACAAGTGCCTTGAGATGACTTTTGTTATGATATGGTGCTATATAAATAAAACTGAATTGAATTGAATTAGTATCTCTGATGTACCAAAAGTGATTCAAACTGATCAGGGGAGTAATTTCATGTTGTTACATTTTCTGAGGCATTAAAACACTTGCAGGTGAAACATCAGGTATCTAGTACATAACATCCAGAGTCTCAAGGAGCCCCTGAACGTTTTCATCAGATGTTGAAATCCATGTTGCGTTCTTGTTGTACAGAACTCTCAGGATTGGGAAGATGGCCTACCATGTTTGCTGCTGGCCATACGGGAGGTGTCACAGGAGAACACAGGTTTCAGTCCTAATGAACGAGTATCCCACAGTTCGGGATCCATTGGCTGTACTGGGTGATGAATTGAAAAATGCAGAGCCCCCTGATAATATCTTAAATTATGTGCATGATTTTCTGCTCCCACTGTCCCTGGACTGAAAGATGGTTCAGTGGGAGGAGACAGTATTACAATGGAAGCTGCAAGGTCAGTAGCCATGGTTGGGACTGCCTTCAGAAGAGTTTGATGTTCCATCCGAGCCTATCCTCACAGGGAAACTCAAAAACTCTGATTATCTCAGTCATTTAAAGATTCAGTTGGATTACGTTTCAAACACACAGCAGACAGGGTTGAGAAATGCCCCAGCAACGTTTCAGTGCCTTATAAATAAGGTGCTAGCTGGAAAGACAGGCTGCACAGCATATTTGGACGATGTTGTGGTGTTCAGTGACACAAGGGAGGCTCATGTTCAGCGTCTAAATGTAGTGTTTGACAGGTTGACAGAAACAAACTTAACTATCAATATGGCAAAGTGTGAGTTAAAAGCTAAAGCAACAGTGACTTATCTTGGCAAGGTAGTAAGCCAGGGTGAAGTTTGTCCTGTAGGCTAAGGTGAAGGCAATTCATAAATATCCTGTGCCAAGATCCAGAAAAGAATTGATGCAGTTTCTTGGGTTCTTGGGATATTATCGCAGTTTTTGCTGCAATTTTTCCACTGTGGTGGCTCCACTGACTAACCTCTTGAAGAAAAATGTTCCTTTTGTCTGGTCTACCAACTGTGAAGCTGCTTTCACTTCTGTACAGAAACTGATTTGCTCTGCTCCTGTTCTTGCAGCCCCTGATTTTGGTAAACCTTTTAAGATAAAGTCATAAGATAAAGTCATAGAGAATACCATTACTTCAAGTTACTGCTGCTAAAGGTGGTTCTACAAGCTACTGAATGAGTTTTTCACACATGGCTTCTCCATTTTGGCTTCATTTTGTTAAATAAATAATGACACAGTGGAATCTGTTCTGTGCTGATTTACACCTAAAGTTGAGATTTAAACAATTTTAAAACCTGGAAAGGACCAGATGACTTTATATTATGTCCTGATAAGTAAAACTATAGAATTCAAAGAGGGTGTACATTATTTTTCACATGACTGCACGCTCTGAGAAAATACCTCTAAACATTAAGCTGCATCTGCAGAAACATGATAAAGCCTTAAGGTCAATGTTAAACAATTTAAAGGTTTTTAAAGATCAATAGAACATCCAAATAACTGAAGAATTACTATCCTGAGTTTAAATGTCTCATACATTCTGTAGTTAACTGATCTGATCCTAACAATGGCAAAATTTCATGAGAAACCTTGTCCAAAGTATATTCAATCCTGTCAACCATACAAATCTACAGTAATCATACATTAAAGAATATTTATAACACCCTGTGCTGATTAGATAATATAGTTTACCTGTATGAAGTATTCTTCAACTCACTGATAACCTGTGCAAGCTGAGAGTGTGTCCTGGATGCGTATATGATCTTGGGGACATCAGTGTAGTAGACTGGGAGACAATGAGAACACACAATAATTACAATATATTTCATAGAGTTACATTAAGCATTATATCACAGTGATGTAGTAGTCAGTCAAGTACAGTTTCTCAAGTGTATAACTAATTCTGTCCCGGTAAAACGGGGATATAGGCTGTTATAGGCTTTTCCATTTAAATGCATCCTCTACAGACAAGCTTCTTCATTTGATCTTTAAACATACAAGGTATGGCTATTAAATAACGAGACTGCGCTTATGAGGATAAAACCATGTGGTTCACAGTCACACCTAGCACTATATATTAAAGGTCAGGTATTCACGCACAACTGCTGTAAGTTTCCAATAAGTGACATTTAGTTCACTGCTAGCTACTGAAACGCATGTGTTTTTGCTAAGGTGTCAGAAAATGATTCACTTAAAATCTGAGCAACGCATTAACTTTAAATCTTTGGTGACTCTTTTTGTACATTGTCTGAGGAACACTGTATTCATGTGTTTGAATTGCACAAAAGATTTTGTGAAGGCAGAGAGGATGTCCAGGACGATGAACACTCTGGGCGCCCACACACGTAAAAAAACCTCTGAAAACATTCAACAAATTCAAGAAATTATTCAAAATGATCGACGATTCGGTTTTCCCAAAACTTCTGACTCCTGAAAGAGGAGCACTTTATCCCCATTCACCTAACACCGTGTGATTTTTTCCTTTTTCCTAAGACTAAATCTGTGCTCAAAGGAACACGTTTTGAGTCTGTGTCAGAAGTGAAGAAAAGAACGATAGAGTTTCTGAGACAACTGTCCGAAGAAGACCTACTGCACTGCTTTGATCAGTGGAAGACCCAAATGCAGCGGTGTGTTGATGCAGAAAGGGTATACTGAAGGAAAAAGACATTTCATTACAAATATTTCTGTTCAACATAATTGTATTATAGCATTAGTGTCGTTATTTAATAGCCATACATCGTATATTAACCCATTATGGCATCCAAAATAGCAAATTAGACACACATCTGTTACATAAATGTTCATTATGACTTCACTCAGACATGACAGGACATAACGTTTACAGATAGACTGTTTAAAATGCTTGGCTATGTTTGGCACCTGGTGCACAGAAGGGCTGCATATCTATATATATATCAATCACAATTTTGACTTCCCACAATTAAACAAACTCGATTGTATGCAATATCAACACTTTAATCACATTCTCTGCTCATAGAAACCTTGCTGCATATCTAATTAAGCACTTCATGAAAAGCCAGCCACCACAGCTGCATGTGCACCCTGCAGCGGCAGTTCAGAGTACAAAAGTAACAACAGAGCAGATAGACAAAATGAAAATCAGATGTCTGTAGCAGAAGGAGAAGAGCTAGTCCCTCTAAAACAATCATCATCTGTTGTTTGGAAGTGTTTCAAGAGATGTTAAACAAGGACAAATCATATGCAGAGAATGCATGAGACTTGTTAACTTGCTAAACCACCTGAAAAAATACAGCTTGCCTCCCCTGCCAGCAAAATTACCGTTAGAAAATAGCGCGCGTAATAAAAGGCTGATAATTTGGACTGACTTTCTGACGTTCAGGGTCGGCATCTGTCATCTATGATTTACAGAGACTTACAACACTTGTCAGAGCTTTTCTTATTCTTAGTGGCGAGCTGTCAACCCATCTCCTCTACAGCTTTTCCAGCTCCTGTGTGCAGACACATGCATGGAGACGCATGTGAAACAGGAAGCAGGAGAGAAATGTGAATGTAAATGATCTTTTAATTAAAAAATGTTTTACTGTTATCATTTTGGCCATGCAGCCCTAGTTCAAAGAGGGAGCAATAACACTTGAGGAACAGCAGTAAGTTGAATCAAAGATGGATTTCAAAACCTATTGTCCCACTGACACCTCAAATAATGAGAATTCTGCTGCCTAATATTTTGTTTTGCTCTGCACCATTAAGGAAGAAAATTATTTCTATAGACTGAGTCATGACATGAGAGGAATTTTCTCAACAACTTAAAAATGGCTCACTTCCAGTGCTCCCTGGTTTATTAAACAGATTTTACTGCTTATGTGAGAAATTATTCAATCAATTTCAATCCAAACCAAATAGCACACCTGTAGGCAGGTACAATAAATCGCGCCCGGTAGCCCATCACATCAAGGCAAGTCAGACCTGCATATCCACAGGCCTGATACAAGTCACAGGTTTAGAGCAACACAGAGATTGGAAAAAAATTTACTCCAAAGATGAAACGTTTCTTCAACTTTGTGTAACAGCACCACCTAATGGCAAATATGCAACAAATTTCTATAATGTCAGTGTGGTACGGCAAACCACTGTCAAAAGCTGGACAGAAATATGTAAAGATATGACATCTCTTCAGATGCATAAGTACAAGTTTTTCATTTTAAGCTTTTGCACCTCTGGGGTGCCAAAACTCCTTTAATAAAGTTTCATCATGAGAGGACATAGGTGATACATGCAAAGCCTACAGTGTAGTTTGAGAAAATTATTTCAGCATATTTCAATATTTTGCAACTAAAGCGCTATCTAGTGGCCGATTGACACCATTTTTTTTTTCCAGAGACCCTAAGGGTCTGTTGTGTAAAGTTTTGTGTTAATGGGTGTGATTGTTGCAAATATATGCAACATTTCCTCTTTTGTGGGCTACCTACAGAAATGTGTTCCTTTATAATCATCTTTGTTTAGGTTGTCAGTAATTAGGGAGCGCCAGAGAGCTGCTATATCACATCCATAGCCAATTGTGGTATCAAATGAAAGGAGAGAAAATAGGTGCAAAGTTTTGTGAGTTTTTGCACATCCTAAAGGCCTCAAAAATTATTTTAAGAATGTAGTATGTTCATAATGATGAGAGCAATGACCTCACCAAATTTAATGAAAATCCAAGAACCTTTTTTTCCACCATGGCCTGCATTTGGGGGTGATGTGGAGCCCACTGACCACGCCCAAGCCCAGTCACTGAAGAATAATGTAATTTTCACCAGGTCAGGTATTTGCCAATTTTGGTGAGTTTCCGAGCATCCTAAAGCCCTCAAAAATGTGATTTTGTGAACGGATTAATAATAATAATCTCTGCAAAAACAAAAGTTTCCTTGCATTCTGTGCCAGGGACAGTCCTGGCCCTGATATGTCCATACTTGGTGTGTTGCCATCTGTAGCAGCTGTTCCCCAGGACGACAGGGGTGTGTTTGTGAACATCTCCTCTCCACCCAGCCTCTCTGCTACCTTACGGGCAGAGATGGTGTCCTTGAAGTGTTCCCTCCAAGCCAAGGTGGCACACAGCAGGCACAGGGTTTTACCAGTGCCTGTGGGACTCTCCAGAATGCCATTCACCTTCTGGAACAAACAGACAGACATGTTTCCCAAGTTCATTATTCTGCTACTTCCAGTACCTGTTGATCCACAAAGCAGCTGTAAATTTATATAAAATCCCAAGCCTTACATGTAGGCCTAGCAGCTCTTGTGCTTTGAGGTGTGTTCTGGTGGAAGATTATTGTTATTATTATTATTATTATTATTATTGTTATTATTATTATCATATTATAATAATGAACGCACTATATTAACAATTATAATGGCGAACACTGAGATTTACTCACATCATCAAATGTCTATCACACAGGGGACTGTAAAAAATGATGGGGCATTTATTTCTAACAAAGCAAAAATTAAGTTTTTTTTTTTTTTTACAACTGTATACTGACCATCCTGAGCTGAGAAACATTACAGTTCGGTAAAGTTGGAAAGATATTTACAGATTCGAAACTCCCAAATCAGTAACTCATTCGCTATAACCAAATTTTCCATCCATCCTCCAAGCTGAAGAAATAACATCAACCTCTCTGAGCAGCCAGCGGTGAGACTAGTGCACAGGGATCTACAAAGTGCAACATCAAAATCAATTATCGGGGTATCACACTACTCAGCCTCCCTGGGAAAGTTTACTCCAGGGTGCTGGAAAGGAGGCTCAAACGGATTGTCGAACCTCGGATTCAGGAGGAACAATGCAGATTTCGTCCTAGCCGCAGAACAGTGGACCAGCTTTTCACTCTTGCAGGATTGCTGAGGGAGTCATGGGAATTTGACCAGCCAGTCTACATGTGTTTTGTAGACTTGGAAAAGGCCTATGACCGTGTCCCCCAAGGGATCCTGTGGGGGGGTACTGCAGGAGTATGGGGTACCGGGGCTGCTGATGCGAGTCCTGCCAACGAGATTACTGTATCTGTGTCTTAAAATCGCTGCATCACTCATCACACTGTGTGTTTTTTCCCTCAAGCACATTAGTGCCTAGGCTGTTCTTCTCTCTTTCTCTCTGACACTTACTGCAGGTTCTCTGCCTCCGGAGCTGTCGAGTCTCCTGCTGCTCGCACGAGCCAGCTCAATGGATGTTGTTACAACATTTACAATTTATTAGTGTTTATGGTAGTGTTATTGCTATTAACGTTTTACTGTTCTGTCATTATTATTCCTAAAGCTATCATTATTATTATTATTATAGTCTCTCTGTCTAAACCCAACTGGTCAAGGCAGATGGCCGCCCACCCTGAGTCCAGTTCCGCTCAAGGTTTCTGCCTCTTAAAAGGAAGTTTTTCCTTGTCCTTTTTTCCTTGTGCACTGTCGCCTAGTGCTTGATCATGGTGGGAACTGTTGGGTCTCTCTTTGAAAATTTTAGAAGATAAAGAATACGGTGTAGACTGTTCTAGAGTCCTGGTCTAAACATTTAAAGCTCAAAATATCAGAATGTAGGATATTACAGTGAATAGGAGGTCTAATTTTATTGAAAGAGAAGATTGTTATTCATTTAAATGTCTGGTTGAGCTCAGGAATAAAAATGCCAAATGATATTTTGCTCGTTGTGATTTGATATGAATGGAAGTGATTGTGTTAAATCAGAAGATGATATCATCTCTTATCAATCGCTGGCTCCTGAATCAAATTGAATCAAAAGCTTATTGAAGCTGACTTTGTGATATCAGCAAACATTGAATCGTTGTCCACTGAATTGATATCACGCTGAAACTTTACACCCCACAAGTCACTCTTATATTTCACTCTTTTACAGTGTAGTGAATATTGAATATTACTCACGATATAAATTCTCCAAAATCATGAAAAAGCACATTTTTCCAAACAAAGTGTTGTAGTATAACCACCAGGAGACCAACTGGAAGTTAATTTTGGTAACTCCACAATGTATTAAAGTTACTGAATATTCCAAATAAAATATCCCAAAATGATGGAAAATGCTTTCTTCCCAAAAAACAGTTGTAGTACAATCACCAGGAGACCCTTAATGTGTATAGTGACACTAAAATGTATAAGAGTAAAGTTATGAATATTTTTGTAACATCTCTTTTCGGTACTGAATTTTGTAGATGGTCCCTGCATACTCAGTTCAATTCAGTTTTATTAACATAGCGCCGAATCACAACAAAAGTCATCTCAAAGCACTTTTCATATAGAGCAGGTCTAGACCAGACTCTTTAAAATATGGTGTTTACAGAGAGAGACCCAACAAATCCCACCATGAACAGCACTAGGCGACAGTGACAAGGAAAACGTTTAGACTGGGACTCTAGAACAGTCTACACCGTATTCTTTATCTTCTAAAATTTTCAAAGAGAGACCCAACAGTTCCCACCATGATCAAGCCCTAGGCGACAGTGGCAAGGAAAAACTTCCTTTTAAGAGGCAGAAACGTCAAGCAGAACCGGACTCAGGGTGGATGGCCATCTGCCTCAACCGGCTCATCTCACAGCTGGCTGCTCAGAGACCGACGTTACTTCTCCAGCTCGGAGGACGGCTCGTTTGGATGAAAATTAGACTGTAGCCCATTGTTTACGTTAGTTCGACTGGAAAGAGTCGTCTTTGTGTTTTAACGTTACGATGATGAGTTATTTATCTGGGAGGTTCGAATCTGTGTACCGAAATGCAAAACTAATAACCCGTGGCAGCTCAACAGTGTTATGGTTGTATAATTTATTTTCATTAGTAACGTTACTGTAACTACTTACCTTCTGAAGACATTCAATCACTTTGGTCATGTAGTCTTTCTGACAGTCATATGGGGGGAAAGGGAAATCCACTGCCACTCCATGTAGATTCAGTGAAGGCATAATGTGTCTCCTAGCTTGAGTCAGCAATCGTATTTACTAACATAGTATTTAAAATCACAAAAATTCTTCTTAACTCCAAGTTCGCTGTTAGGCACTTTCAAATGGGTGAAGAGTAGTAAAGTTATCATTCAATAGTGACTGTTTTAGCCGAAGTGCACAGTAGTTACAGCAGAGTAACTTCTACAACATGTCTGTATTTTGAGCCAGCTTCCCGCTTTCAGCACAGTAGTCATGCGCACTGCAAAGACGTACCTCTGCTGCGTTCAGGTGTCCACGGAATAGCGGATGTAATAAAAACGATTTAATACAAGTGAGACTGCAGAGGGTGGGTTTGACATGTAGACCACGATAGGCTTCTCTAGCGGGAAAATGCAGATTGGTGATAGTGATAAGAGGGCGTCACGGTGATTCGGTGACTAGCACTGTCGCCTTACAGCAAGAAGGCTCAGAGTTTGAACCATGGACGGATTATAAGAAGTGGATACAGTGCCGCCGCTCAGCCTTGCATCATTTTTTTCCAGTGGCCACTCGCGGTACTGCAGTGAAAAATTCCCTCCGGCCCAAGAAGTATTTTTACCACAGGCCACCATTATAAGGACAGAGATGCCTGTGAAATTATTGACAGGACACCTCCAGCTATAAACATAGTCATTTATTACTCCATATATATAGGACATTTTTAAGTCATGGAGTTTTAATCCTCATAAATCTTTCCCAAAGCCTAGAAAAATAACTTTTCTTTTGGTGACGTCAGGGCTGTGTGTGGGCACTCTACGCGTGTCTCAGGACCGGGGATCCTTGCTACCTCATAGTGGATGCTGTGTGATGTGTAAAATTAAAGTCAAAACTGAATATAGATATTCTGATTTTGTGGTTTTGCCTTGCATTCATTGATGACTTGTCAGCCTTTGTTCTCAAGCTTAATTGTTTTTATTGATATATTGATATATTATAATATATACCTAATATATTATGTTCAGGGGGCGGCTGTGGCTCAGGAGGTCTTCCAGTCCGCATGCCAAAGTGTCGTTGGGCAAGATACTGAACCCCATATCACCCCCGATGTGTGTGCATCGGTGTGTATGAATGCGTTAGAGAGCGCTTATGTACAGAATAAGTGTTGTATGATGTGTGTGAATAGGTGAATGTGACATGTAGTGTGAAGCGCTTTGAGTGGTCGATATGACTAGAAAAGCGGTGTATAAGTACAGTCCATTAACATTTACCATTTAGCCTCACAAGGGCAGTAGAGTCTGCCTTCAGGCCTCCACTGTGCAGACCCTCCCGTTGTAGCCTCCACTCTCAGGTCCCCTCCACTGTTAGGCCCGGAAACACATGCAAAAAAATGTAAATAACAAAAATTGTGAGGACACTTCTGGTGGAAGCTTTTCTCGTTGACTTATATTTGTTTAATTAGTGAATATCAGTCAACATTGTAACTTGAAAACAATTTATCCCTCAACTATGGCACGTGTATTGATTTTGTATATTCTGCCTACCTGGCATATAACATGGGTATCTATGCCGCTGTGGCAACATGTATCGATTCAAAACTTGCTGATTTTATTTACATGTGCTATTGCTTTCACATGTTTTAATTCAGAACTTCCCTTTGAATAATACTACAACATTTAACTGCAAGCAGCTGGATTTACTATGTACTGAAAACTGCAGGTGTTTAATAGGACACAAGATGCTGATGTGTCTACTTGTACTTGCTATGCCAGCTATGTATACAACAGGCTTCTCCCTGCCCTCATTGTCTGGCTATACTACCTATATGGAGCTTACATAAAACATGTCCCAGAGTAGCTACTTTAACACCTTGCCTTACAGTATCATGAGGGCAGTATCATGGGACTCCTACAGCATTCTTTAGTTTTCTTTTTCTCTAGACTTGCATCAGAAATACAAGATAAAGCTAAAGTCAACAAAATCTCACACTGTCATCAGGAGAAACAGAAGACATTTTGATGATCTTGGCCTTTTAACTGACATTTTATGTATTGACCTGATTATCAGCTTTATTTAAAGGAAGGAACAGAGCCTGGTATCGTGCAAGACATTCTGGAGATCCAGCGCAGTGGTCAAAATTTAGACAACTTAGAAATAAATGCACAACATCTGTGAGAAAAGCCAAATGTAATATTTATTCAGGCCTAATTACCAACTCATATTCAAACTCTGCAAATCTTTGGAGCTAGCAGTTAATTCAAACAAGAATATTTCTAACCTCTTACACTCATATATTAAATATGGTGACTGTTCAACCTTTGAACAAAATGAGATTTGCCTCGCTTCCAACAAATATTTCACTGATGCTGGGCAGAGTGTATTTGTTTATCATAGTGACTTTGATAAAGATTACATGTTACGGATCAATTATGCCTACATGTAGGTTAATGAAACAGGTTCAGTTTTTCTTTCTCATTTCAAATAAAATACAATCTGTTGTAGACAAAGACAGATTTATGTGCATTTTTGACCTGGTATGTATAGGCGGTGGGCCAAGGCCACGTATCAGCTTTAGTTTTTGAAAAGCCTAATTTTAGGTCTTGTTAACGACATCCAACCCGGTGTCCCAGCTCTCATCTTGAGGGCACCAAAACTCACCCTGTAACCCATAATCTCTTGTCTATGACAGATAATACTACACAAATACACGCATCGTAACGCGTTTATGATAATCCACTGCTCCACTGAATAATTTCTCAACAGCTTCATTGAAAACAGCTGCACACAGCCGAGAGGAGGGTTAGTAAAACAGAGGAAAAATGACTGGATTTGCATAGTTCACATATAAGTACACATGAAGCTTAAAAGACTTGAATCTATATTTCAATATCGCTGACTATTCTTCTTGTATTAATATTACATTATTCACTTCGTGTGATGTGAAATAACCTAAATTGTTGGAAGCATGTGGTAATTTGGCAGCTGGCCAGCATCAATCATTAAGATCTTAACAAGCCACGTGCTCACGGTATACTCACACACTGTGTCAGGATTAACATTACTGGTTAGTTTATTTTGTGTATTTACATTCACATTTATTGTTATTTTAAGAACCTTAGGGCTTATTCACACAGGATCAGGCATTGTAACTCAAACTCAAGGAACTTCATTCATGTTGGGCTAGCATCCAGCAAGAAAGTTATCATATCTTCATTTTTTCACATATTTCTGGGAAGGATGTAATAATAAGCTTATGCCATAAGAGTTAAAGACAAAGTTTGATTCTCAGTGCATATGCAATGCATATGCTGAGTATCTTTACAAAGAAGACCTCTCCATCATTGGTTCATACCCTAATTACACTTTTGTGTGTAGTTGTTTTTGACTTTTGTGTGTATTACTGTGTGTGTGTTTTTTGTCAGATTCACTTGGAAGGAGATGTGGCCAGGATTAAAAATCACACCCGAGACTATGTTTGTGAAGGAGTTGGCTGTGTCAATCTGGAAGGAGTGTCCCCCCACAAAAACCACCAGGCAGCCTTTGACCCCAGAGAAGCTCCAATCATTGAAAGGTATGGCATTTTTGGTAGCATTAGCCATGTGCTCTTGTGGGTTGCTAAGGACTGAGTTATTTGTTATTTGATATCACTGCATTCACATACTCTTACAAAACAGAGTTACTATTTTCTGCAGAACCCTTGACCTTGATATTTATCAAACTTCTTAGGATACGTGATAGATAAAACTTAAAAATTCTTCACTTTTACAAACACATACAGTGCCAGTCAAAAGTTTTGACACACCCTCATATTCAGTAGTTTGTCTTTGTTTTTTATTACTTTATACATTAATTCACATTTACTTTTTGTCTTTTGTTCACTACGTAATTCCATATGTTTTCCTTCATAGTTGTGATGTCTTCAATATTAATCTACAATATAGAAAATTATAAAGAAAATAAAGAAAAGTAATTGAATTAGAAGGTCTGTTCAAACTTTTGATTGGTACTGTATACACAAGTAACAATACAGTAGGTAACCCTGATCATGCTCATGTAGATTAATCTTTTAAAACCCACCCACATTTAATATTCAGGTACTTGTCCATCTGTATTTCTTTTCAGTCTGCTTCAGGGAGTGGCTTTCTGGCAAAAACCTGGAAGCGACAGAGCTGCAGGCCAGATGGGGAAAGGCTGGGTGGTATATAACAGAGAAAATAATGGACATTAACAAACAAAAAAACCCCACTGAAAGAGTGACAGTGTGAGCAAAAGAAGTTTTATGTATCCTTAACTTTAATGTAGTTAATGTGTAAATAATTTATTGGAATTTTCTTATTGCTTGTTGAATTGGACCAGCATACCAGCACCAAAACACAACATATGCTGGTAATGCTGGTAACCAGCTATGCTGGTCTATGCTGGTTTTTCCAGCAGGGTCGTGGTGCTTTGTTGTTTTAAGTTGTTGTCATGTCTTCATGGAAGACTCTCCGCCAGGGTGGGTAGAGAGTTTGGAACCTTATGTTGCTTTCCTTCATGACCCTCCATGCCTCCACACATTCCCTCCGTCTGGCTGATGTTCCAATTTCCCCATGTGAAGCCTTTCTTTGCCATGTCTGTTTTTCGGTGGCCTCCTCGCCCTCTTCTAGATATTTCAGATATAGACTAACTAGCACTAACTTCATTTCATTCTAACTTTGGGGCAGTTTTATTTTGCTTTGGTCAGGAGGCCTCCCGGAAGTCCCTCCTCCCTGCTATCATTCTTATACTGAGTCGTTGATAATTTCGAACAATTTGTTCAATTTGTTTAATGTTTTCAAGTTTTTGACGTGCACGGATTTCCAGAATGTTCAGTGTCTTGGACATCCTCTATGCCTTCACAAAATCTGCCATTCAAACACACGTGCATGTGACATGCAGTGTTCCTCATACAACGTACAAAAAGACTGGGCTGCTGTTTTGTTCAATTTCACCAAAAATTTCAAGTTAATTATTAACTTTTAAGTCAATAATTTTCTGATGCTTTAGCAAAAACACATGCACTTCAATCAGTAGCTAGCAGTGAACTAAAGATGTCACTTATCGGAAATTTACAGCAGTTGTGTGTGAATACCCAATCTTTAATATATAACACTCGGTGTGACTGTGAACCACATGGTTTTATCCTCATAAGCAGTTTTATTTTTCAATAGCCATACCTCGTATAAGCATTGGCGCTTCTCTTGCTTGACTGCAAGTTACTATAGGTTTTGCTAGCTATGCCGTCTCCAACGTATGCCATAGTACTAAATACTGTGGCTTAGATGCCATAGTATTTAAATTTTCAGAGATTAAGGGGAGGTGTGAGGAGTCACACTAATGGAGAGCTGAGGAACACCACCAACACCTGTTGCTGCAGTGACAGTTACACACTGGATAGTTTCAGAAACTTTCATCATATCTCTGACACACTGGCAACTGGAAGTGATACAGGACACTTATCACAGTACATCAGCACATTCACTTTCTCCACCAGGACTCTGAATGGATATGTACATTAAAGACGCAGAAGATTTTAATTGTGTTACTAGCTTAAGCACATAGTGTTTCTACTTGTGACCTAGATGAAGATCAGATAATTACCAACTGACCAATCAATGCAGAAAACCAGAGTTCACTTTTTCTGTATTTCTAGGGCTAGGTATCAAACCAGAATTCCTCTTCAGTACTGATCACAATGTGTCTTCAGTACCCAGCACTGGGTCACACTCTGAAAGGGTCCATAAAATGTCTGTTCCAAGTAACTGTCCATACATAACAAAATCACAATTCACCAAGAACATCATTTATTAGATTATGAAGGAATACAATAATCACAAAATACATTAAGTGGATGTTGGGACATCCTACTCTTCTCCAGCTGAGGGCAGAACAATCTTATTTGGGTCATAGTAGTTCTCATCTATGAGAGGAAGCCCCTCCTTCTCTCTCTGCTGGATCACATACTCTGCCTCCCTTCTGGCCCACTGTTGCATTCTGGAATACACACACACACACACACACACACACACACACACACACACACACACACACACACACACACACACAGAGGATATTCATGAATCATTAAGAAACATAACAAAACATATTAAGGTCCAATGAATTAAGAACTCAGCACCAAAAAACTTAATCAGAACTGTGTGGGTGATGTTCAAAAACAAGCAATCAGCTGAAAGGAGATAAAAAAGCTCAGGCGAGGGGATCCAAGATGGCGCAGTTAACACTCTTCTAACTGAGCTCCATTACCAAGTTTAATATTATTAGTGAAAACATAATTACATATAGCCTGCCTCTAACAGACTGCAATTATGAACTTGACCTTAAGTATTTGGTGATAAATGTGATCCCAAAATCTCAAGTTCAGGCACTGACAAGATGAAAAAATGTGGTGAATAGCAAAGACCATGTGCAACGCAGCAAGACTGGCTAACGATACTTCACCCCTGCCTAGCAACAGTTCTAGAGTTAGATGTAATGTCCTCATGGACAACTGCTTGATCTGCCCATTACTCCAACCAAACCACCTCCAAGCGAAGGGGAAAATCAGACGCTAACAACCCTCCTTACTTTGTTTGCACACATGCTTGGTTGATCAACATTCTGTCCAACAACTTGGTATCACTGATTCATGAAAACTGGAATAGCACACCGAAGAAAGAAATCACTTGGTCTGTGAGGAAATCAGCGCTATGAGAGGAAACATTACTCAGATTGTGCAACTTAACCAGGGACAGAAAAAGTGCTCTGACATCATGGAGACACAAATCATGGATTTGCACTGCACTAGAACCTTAGGCTAAAGAACCAACAGGTGTGAATGGAGGTGATCAAAATATGCCAGGCTATCTTAAAAATGATAGAAGGGCCTACCAGACGAGACTGACAAAGTCTACTGCCTTTGTACCAAAAATTCAAATGGGACCAGAAGCATCCCATGGTGGTTGTAGTAATTAAACCATAACTTAAAAAGCCTACTTTTGAGATGTTTTTGCCTAACCATAGACCAACATCCAACCTCCCCTAAAGTTGTAAAATCCTTGTGCGCTTCACACACTACAGATCACATTCACCCATTCACACACACATTCATTCAGCACTTGTTTTTAAACACACAAAGTGCTTTCTAACACATTCACACACTGGGGGCAAAGCAGGATTCAGTATCTTACCCAAGGATACCTCGGCATGTGGACTGGAGGAGCCATCCGTATTTGCATAGGAATGGTATGTCAGGATTTAAAGTTTAACACAGAAGCAGCACTGGTGAAAGGTACAAATGGTCATCTCATGGACTTGTACTTTGCTCTGTAATTGTCCTACTAGATCTTAGTGTTGCATTCGACACCACTGACCACAAGATTTCATTACAGGGACAGGAACATTTATTAGGTATTGGAATTGGGGACTGCATAAGGCTGATTTAAGTCATTTATCAGATAGATTTCAATTTGTTCATATTAACAATGCTCTTCATTGCTCACAAAAGTTAGTCATGAAGATCCACAGGGTTCTGTGCTAGAACTGATACGTTTTACCTGAACATGCTTCCTTGAGGCAATATTATTAATTTCCATTACTACACATATGACACTGTATGAAGACAGATGAAACTAATCAGATAGTCAAACTTCTAGATAACATGTAATTCCTTACTTCTAAATTCAGACAAAACTGACATTATTGTACTTGGTCCTGAGCACCTGAACATTATCTAATCATATAGTTACTTTGGATAGCATTACCTTGGCTGCTAGTTTTTACATACAGATATTTAAAGAGAAAAGTTTTTGAATGACAAAGTATGGTCTAACAGTGCAAGATCTTTTATAGAATTTATTATTGACTGGTTTCCAAAAAAACAAAAAATGCAATGACACAAATCTTCATCATAACTACTTGAAATAAAGTGACTGATTCAGCAGTACTGGAATGAGGCTCAAACTGAAAAAAGTATTGCATTAAATAGGAACTTTAGAAACATAAAACTGTTAAGTACCTGAGGGAATACAATTCTGATTTTACCAAGATTGATAGCTGAAGAGAATGAGGAGAGAATCTACCATCACTTATCTTAAAACCTAAAACCTCCCATGAATCTGTCAATAACTGAAAAAGAAGCTCTTGTTGAATATTGCAACAAGGCTGATAATATACAGGCTTAAAGTAAAGGGTGCCTGAACAATTTATCGAAATCAAACCACAACTGCAATTTGAACAAATGTGATTTGCAAATCGCAAAGACTCACAGTTCACACACAGAGCACTGCAGGAGCAACAGGCTGTAAACTGGAAAACAGACACAGCTAAAGCTGAAACTACCGGTGTTATGACGAGTTAAAAGACTGACAGCATCAACAGGCCGGTAAGAGAGATAACTGAGCTGTGACCAAGATGCCAACTTTGTACTATACTATACTATACTTTCCATTATACATATTATGTAGCGGCGGCTCGCTGTGGGAAAATTATCCACACTGATATTATAAAGCTGCAGAATACCAGGTTGAGTCAAGGAGAGAGAGAAAGAAGAGAAAAAGAGAGAAAATGGTAGAATGAACATTAAGTTAGCTTTGTATTTATGTTTTGTATTTTCTTACCAGAAGGAATCCTGTAGTTTTAATCAGCTGTGTCTGTCTCTACTTGCTCTCTGTACCTGTTCAGTCTCCTGTCAGAACTGTTATATGGTTCATCTTTTGTTAGAATAAATACATTTTGGATTTGTATATTTTCATTCTCATCCTTGGATTAGTACACAGAGCAGTTAATATTTCAATGGTATCTTAAATGGTAATGCTCCATCACGTTTTACATGTATATAGAGAATCCTGGACTGAAGCTTGACTTTCAAAATTATACTGCAAGTCAAATCGCAATATCTGTCAAAAAATCACATTTAGATTTTTTCCCAAAATAGTTCAGCCCTAGTGCCTATATTTGAAGACAAAAATGGATTTAATAAGCCGAATATAAAATTGATAGTAAACTGTATCCAAAAACCTAGAACTGGCAATGATCAACAGTGTATTCATAAAGTAAAATGAGTCAAATCAAATTTTCCCTCATCAATCAGCACTCAATACCCCCAATGACAAAGACAAGACAGATTTTTTGTGATTTTTGAAAATAAATTAAAATAAAATAAAATAAAAAATAAATATTCAGACTTGCTATGACACTTGAAATTTAGCTCAAGTACCTCCTGTTTCTCTTGATCATCTTTGAGATGTCTCTACAGCTTGATTTGAGTTGACCTGTGGTAAATCAAATGGATTGGACATTATTTGGAAAGGCACACACCTGTCTATTCTGCCTGTGTTTTCATTAGGGACATTAGGTGCATTTTTTTCAATAAAGCCATGTTGTTTGAATGGAATTAATGCATTTCACTTTTTCAGTGTCAGCCAAGGCTACTCACTGTTCATGGTCTTTGTTAGCAGTGAACTCAAAGCAGAAAGACATTAACACAGTATACGTAAATATTTGTCTATCTATCACAAGTAATATCTTCATCACAATATTTAACAATGCTATTGCATATCACATGTGCTCCTAATATCTTGCAGCCCTAATTCCTTACACAGTTTATCACCATACCATTCAAGCTCCCACAGGCGCAAGTTTTTGTTATTTAAAGATGATGTGCCTTTCCTATATCAGGCACTATTATATTTTCTGTTCCCTTTCTCTTTTTTAGAAGATCTGATCAAATATCTTGTGTATTTCCTAAGGCTTCTGGAATACACTTGAATTTAAACAAATTACTATTGGCAGTGATATCAATCATTCTGGTTATAAGTACAGGAACATACTTGGGGTTCTCTATCAATAAGGATAAAAAAGTAGTACTTAAAATATTTTCCAAATTATACTTAAAGTACAAAGAAATTTTAACCAGTTGTTTATAAGAGATCTGTCTTACACCCCTGCTACTTTTCAATTTTTTATGGAAAAATAGAATGCAATCACCTGGAATAGCTTTTCGGGAAGGTAATTAAAATTATATTCTGGAAAAAAGTTTGGACTCTGCACAAAAATTCTATTCGGCCAATAAGGTTAAAGACTTTTCATTTAAAATCATTTGTCGATGTTATCCACTTTTTTGTTTTTTTATTCAAAATTTATAACTGATGAAGTCCATTTGTTCTGGAAATGCACACATACCCATAAATCGTGGAAAGATATTTGTAGGTTTATCTTGAATAATATTATCTGTAGCTTTGTGTGTCTGTTGTAAATGTGTTTTTTGTTTTCTTTTCTTTTTAAAGGTCAACACAATATAAGATATAGATGATGTCATATAAGACAATAACTTCAGCAAAAAACAACTTTACGGTTATCAAAACTGTGAGATTGCATTCTTATTTTAATGTTTTCGCTTATGTCACTGCCTATTTATTTATGTTGCCCCCCAGCTTACTTTTATTTTTTTTGTTTTTATATGTTATTTTTTATGTTATTTACATATATGTTTATTTACATGTTTATCTGCCTGAACTGATGACTTGATTATTTGTGTTGTTGGATTGGTGGGGCGGACAGCTCACTTGAGATGAGCAGCACAGAGCCCCTGAAGTCCCAAATGACTACATTTTTTTCTTTTTCTTGTCAAGTCAGTTTACAATATGTAGCACTGAATCACAACAAAAGTTATCTCAAAGCACTTTTCATATAGAGCAGATCTGGACCATACGCTTTATATAATTATATTTACAGAGAGAGACCCAACAAATCCCACCATAAGTGTAAAGATGATATCTCTGGGATGCTGGCTTGATAGTGGATGTGGGTATTTATGTGGGTGTGTGTGTCCTAGAGAAACAGAAAATATAAAATAATGTATCAGTCTTCCACAACATGAAAAACATATCAAAGTCAATCTTAATAAATAAATAAATCTAACTTATAAAATTACATGAACCACGATTGAGTATACATGGATTAAAGCCATTGCAATCACTGGAAATACACCCTAAATCAGTAACTGACCAGAATAACCGCATGTGAAAAGCCTGTGAATATACGATCAACAGTTTTAAAATACTCACGAAGTTACACAAAACACCCCGTTAGGCATAAAAGAGAGTCTGGATGCTCAGAAACATGATGTAATTAAGCTACAATGACAAGAAATACTATACCATGTCCCTGTTAGGGTAATTATGCAATGCATACATCAAGCACTCAAAGAAACAGTTTTGGGATGGATATTAAAGAAAACAATAGTCATGCTAACAATACATTCGATCTGCTGTTAGCTAAAAAGGATTTTAACTTACTTTTATGCATGAATGCACACAGTGGACATCCACTATAACTCACCCATGGTAAATACAGAAAATGACAACAGATTGTAAAGAAACGTGACATCGTCAACTGGCAAGTGCATAAGGACTAAACTCCACAAAGTCACAAGAGTAAATAAAAAGGGGGTTTAGTAACAGTTATAACCATAGAAACAAGAAGTTAACAGTAGACTTTCTGACAATAAGCAAACACTAGGCGACAGTGGTAAGGAGAAACTTTCACCCAGAAAAGGAACAGGAGCAATGGAGCAGAAGTGATTGTAATGAGCGTCACTTTTCACAGTCACTGATCCTTCAGTTTTTTGTGTTTTGTTTACTTGCTTGTTTATGACCTTTGTGTTTGTTTGTGTGTGTGTGTGTGTGTGTGTGTTTTGTTTTGTTTTTTTGTTGTTTTGTTGATAGTAAAGATGCATGCAGACAACAAGGGGGAGAGAGGGACAAGCAACATAGTAGACTGAAGCCATGGATGCTGTATGCTGGATGCTGTGACAGCATGAGCTGTGACCATTCAGGTCCAAACTTGCTCCTCAGTAATCCTTTCTTAAAATGAGCAAATTGATTAATGCAGATTTAAGAACTAATTGCGAAAACGAAAATGCGTTTGTGAATTGTTAAGCCCCTACAGTGGATAACCTTGCTCTATATGTTTTTCCTGACACACTGATATTATTTTTCTATTGTTAAACTGGATCACTTGTGAACTTTGTCTCAACTTTTGAATTAGCAGCCCTTGCTCTGTTCAGAAAAAAAGAGTACAATGTAAAAGATTGTCAAGCATCAGATTGTCTGTGTTTTAAAATGGTTAAATAACAAAACTGTTACAATACAAACTGAACAGCTGAAATCATTAAGTTTGGAAACACAAAAAACTCTATTGTCTTTGAACTCTTTTAGACATGGGTTGATTCAGCTTCATGGTCATTTGGAGGCTGTAGTCTGTGCTGCTGTTGAATTGTATTACCTGTTTCCAATGGTAAATAAATTGGTCATGATACCTAAGCTTTGCTATGTGACTAATGTTTTTGTTTAACTTTATTTTGTCCAAGAAAAGTAACACAAGTCTGCTTTTATGTAGTTATGTAGTCAAGTATTTGCTGTATAAAGAAAAGCAAAAAATATCAAAAAGCCTGACACTTTAGTCCTTTGAGAGGAAACCATGGTTCAGCAGAACCTTCACGTGTCTTGATTGGTCATCATTTAAAGTTTGACAGCAAAATGACAGAAGATATGAAAAGAGGAAGAACTGAGAACTCACCCATGATCTGGTAGATAGTGGATGAATGTTCCTCCAATAACAAGAGCCAATGAAATGCCAAAGAAGAAGCCCACCCTCATGTTCCACACATCCACTACAGGATCACTGGAGAAGCCATGGAAATCTGGATTCTGACACAACACAAAGAAAAACAAATTCTATACACAAGACATCAGATACAGTACAGACCAGCTCGTTTCAACTAGTTTCATTGACTTGTTTTTAGTCTTTAATTTTTATTAATTATGTCACAACTTGGACCACAACAGGACTGTTTTTTCAGGCTCAGATAGGGCTGTGCAATATGATGATATATATCAGATGAAAACATATCTCCTTTCATATCATGCTCTATCATTTATGTTGTGTCAAAATCAGAGTTCATGTGGACACGTGCAACTTTTGTTTACATTACGGCTGCAGTTCGCAGTGTCCAGGTTCACTCTTCTTGATCAATACTGAACCAATTCCAAAGAGTTTTGTCCTTGTCTATCATTTACATCCAAAAACATGACCCAAGTTCCAAAATAATGGAGGTATCCCTTTTTACATATAAACATATATTATGCAAAAGCTTGGTTTTAGCCATGCAGTTTCATTCATGGTTTGGTCATGTGACTTGGCTCAACTTGCATACTAACATTTAGTACAACTCTGAAATGAAAAAGCTGACATCCCTCAAGGAGTGCAGTCGACTACTGCTGACTACTTTTGATAAATAACATTAGTTGGGTCATAACATTTTGTGCTTTATTGTTGTTTAAATGCAGGGTACTATTTGGCTATTTAAAACATTCGTCCAGTAGTTGTTCCATATGGCTGAAATTCTTGTATATTAATGAACATATTGGCTGCCAAAAACCCCCAAAATCTGGCACAAAATACACTGTTTAAGGTCATATTTTTTCATCATCGTGGTTTTCATTCTTACATGCCACCACATGGATGCAGAAGTGTGAAAACCAGCGTGGTGAATGAAGCTGAGACAGAACTGGGTATCTCCAGACAGGAGAAGGACCAGCCAAGACAAATCGAGAAGCTATTTCCTAAATGTGGCAATACAGTCTGCCTGCAGGTCTCCAGTGTGGAGACCCTCTCCGTGTATGCTTCGCTCTCAGGTCGTATCCACTGTCAGGACCGAAAATACACAGGGAAAAAAAAAACAAAATAAAATCATGTAGACACTTCTGGATTCTTCTTCTGGTATAAGGGAACTTGTAGTAGATTTATATTTGTTTAATTAGTAAACATTGTAACACTGTAACTTAAAAACTATTTATTCCTTAACTTTAGCCTATATATTGATTGTGTATATTCTGTCTACTTGGCACATAACATGGGTATCTATGCTGCTATGGCAACATGTATATTAACCCATCTTATGTACATTCGCTATTGCTTTCACATATTCTACTCATTCAGAATTTCCCTTTGAAAGCTGAATTTAATATGTACTGACAACTGTGGGTGTTTAATATGACATGAGAAGTTGGTGTGTCTACTTGTACTGTAAACCTGAAGATCTTTAGAGGAAATATAGGCTAATTACAAGTTTTACCCATGTAAGCAATGTCGGCACTCATGGAAGGCAGGAAGAGTTACTTACTTACTTTCATAAAATAAGGAACCTCTTGATTATGTCATGAGATATTTTCTGTGTATTATTTAGCACATTACATATATATATATATATATATATATATATATATATATATATATATATATATATATATATATGTCATGGACAATTCAAAGGGGGCAGTGGTAAAGTTTGCAACATGTTGTGCAGTGCTCAACGGCAAGCTTTCCACTGTAAAGAATTATCAAATGATGCATCTATGACAGACAAAAACAAATGTCATCATTTCTGGTCTTGACAGTGGAGGGGACCCGAGAGCGGAGCATACACTGAGAGGGTCTCCACAGTGGAGGCTTACAGGTAGACCCCTCTCCAAAGAGGGGCTATCTCTGTAGCATGTATAACATATATTGTTATTGGGATATGATATGACACTATCGCACAGACCTAAGCTCAGATAAAATAAACTATAATTGTGTTTAAGACAGCAAGATTCATACTTGACTCCCTTGGCTGAATAATATAAGACATGCTGTCCCATAGGCTGACTGTTGCATTTTGCTTCCTCCTGACCTCCCTGCCAATCTCTTTTGTAGAGGAATAATAAATTATGGCTAAAGTAGTTACCCCTTTTACGCCAAGGCAATGCCATTTGTTGCAGAGGTGACATAATAATTTGAACAAAGACTCTGTATTATTTAAATGAGACAGATGATTTTAGATCCAACTAGTTGATTAACCACAGTAATGAGTAATCGGTAATTCAAATAATTATTAGTCTTAGCACTACGATGCCTTGGGTGTATAAGGTATTCTTATGTGCGTCTTTGTACTCATAGTGGAGAGTATGCTGTTTTGCAGACAAACATTACTGGCCCTCTGGTACTTACTTAACACTGGAGGCTGTTAGTGATGTCAACTGTACCTGAATTACATACTGATAGGGACATGGTCAGTATTGAGGTAGCTACTAATTTTATGTTTGCACTTAACTTGGTGTGTTTAGTTTAGTAATGCAATCTGCTCTATTTCTTTTTTACATTAAAAAAAATTGAGGTTTGAGATCCAAACTGGGCTCCGCTTCTCTGGACTCAGCACCGGTGTTCTCATTTACATCTAGAAATGTAAATTGGAATTATTCTCTCATTCTTATACTGATCAGTGTCACATCTACTGTAATAGAAGCAAACCTACCTAAGCTGAACTTCAGCAAGTAACCTGAGCAGTGTGTGTCTCTAGTTTGCTAATGTTACCCAGCTGATACAATTCACAGCGGGTTTATGCATTTTCGTGTAACCGTATATTTTGATTGTCAGTTAGATAACCAACTGTCTGCATGTCTGTGCATAAGACACTGATCTTTGTTCGGTTTCTAAACGTTTACGCAGACTAATGTTTTAAACCGTTTTACGGCGAGAAACAAATATGAGAGGAACTCACCTTGACATACTGGCTGACCTCACCGTGTCCAGCCTTGTCCGCAGGAGGGTGCAGCTCCGTCACAGCGGTCGAACCAGCGGCACCAGTTGTTTTTGACTGGGTAACGAACCGTGCCGGTGAATGAGACAGGAGTCGGGGAAAAAACGGGCCCAAAACGTGACACTCGGGTCAACATTTCGACTGTTTCTGAAGGATACGACTGACCCGGAACCGGAAACAAAACCTTGTCCTCCTCTGCATTTCCTAGAAGTGAAAAAGGAAATCCGCCATCTGCCACCACGAGGTGATCGATGGTAATGCACGCCGAAGATTAAACAGCAAACGGGATGAGTTGTAAAGCTTGTAACACAAATAACTTGTCTGTGTGATATCAGTCATGTATTTTAAGTTTGCTTAGCAGGGTAATCCAAATGCCATTTAAATTTGCTGTACATGTGGTGAAAGTTAATCCACATTTTTTTTAAATTAAATTTTTTTATTTTTCCCCCCTATCTTTATTCAGGAGCATGGTCTTTCAATTTGAGAGTACTTCTTCATTTTATGTTCAGATTGTGTCATGCTTTCCCTCAAAACCCTCACCTCTTTCTAAAACAGAAATACATTTATGCCACAAAAAAGTTTGGACTCAATTTATTTACCTTAGAAGCTTCTGGGTTTGAACCCCAATTTGCCCGGGGCTTTTCTGTGTGGAGTTTGCATGCTCTCCCCGTGCCTGTGTGGGTCCCTTATATGTACATCAACTTCACTCAATATCTAAAGCCATGCAGTAAACTGGTTACTTTAAATATAAGTATGAATGTGAGTGAGTGTTACACCAAAGATGGCTGTGTGATAGTCAAGTGTTATAGTCTGACCACAGATTTTGGAAAATACATCAAACATCTGTCTCCAATAGTCGTTGAGGGATGTGCATGACCAGAACATGTGTCCTGTTGTGGCGGGTATGTAGCTGCACCTCAGACAACCAGGATCTGCAGTGGGGAAGAGTTCAATTTATACAATTTATCCTTTGAATAGTGCAGGTGATGGAGTACTTTAAATTGAATTAAACCATAGCATATGCACAATGATGAGGTATGAATACATTCTAGACTATGTTGCCACATATCTTCAGAAAACTCAACCTCCAAATTCTTTTCCCATGGCATTTTAGTTTTATTCCATGATATTGGTTTCAAATCTCCTATCATATTGTAAATCACAGATATACATTTCTTCTCAGACTGTGTGATTACTCTTGTGCTCTCAGCTGCCAAAACTTTTATTCATTCTTCACAATGATTTACAAAGTTTAGTTAGAGAAAACTCTTGTGTACATCCTGGCTTGAAATTGAGCCTATACTGCCGAAAATGTTAGAGTTAGTGTTATTGCTATTAATGTTTCACTGTTCTGTCATAATTATTCCTTTAACTATAATTATTATAATTATTATTACTATTTACATTTTGACTTAGACTGTGTATTTGCAATGCTGTTTTTCTCTTACTCCATCCCCCCATCACCCCCCTGTCTAAAGGCAGATGGCTGCCCACCCTGAGTCTGGTTCTGCTCGAGGTTTCTGCCTCTTAAAAGGAAGTTTTTCCTTGCCACAGTTGCCTAGTGCATGGTGGGATCTGTTGGGTCTATCTCTGTACATTTTAGAAGATAAAGAGTACGGTCTAGACCTGCTCTATATGTACAGTGCCTTGAGATAGCTTCTGTTGTGAATTGACGCTATATAAATAAAATTGACTTGACTTGACTTGAAAATGCCTAAGTTTGCTCCAAAAAGACAATGAAAACCTTGCAGGGAGGGAAAACGTAGCATCCTTGCCAATGACCAACAACAGAATGGAGTGCAATCTGCACATGGATTCCAAAGACAAGTTCACTCCAGTGCCTGTGACACCAAGTAGGCCTCCAGTTCCTTACTGGTGGTGCTCTAAAATGTGATGATGCCAACCTTATCAACTCCAGAATGTGATCAAAAAAATGCATGAGTCGTCCACTTTGGAATCAGCAACAGAATTTGAGGCTCTATGGTGTTCCAGAAGCTGAAAAAGAGAGTGTGCCTGCAGAGGTGATCAAATGTCTGTCAAGAGGTTCTACCATCTGAGAGTGAACATTTCTTTAATACATGTGCTGCTCATTCAGTATACTGGTAACTCAAATAGCTCTTTATTGCTAAATTATAAAGTTCAAAAAGAGGTTACAGGTCTGATGTTGTCTTTCTGGGGCAAAGCTGGAGAAGAAAAGTGATTTGGAGTTAATTGGGAACTTTTAAAATCTGAGATTAGTAAATTCTTGAGGAAATTTGATAGTTTTAAAACCAAACCCAGAAGAGCTGAAGAGGCAAAGACAATAACAAGGCTCAATTATTTATCTCAGAAAAACTCAGATACCTTATCAGAGGAAGAAATATTGGAACTAGCTAACTTACAAGTTAAACTAGATGAATTGCATACAACCAAAAAGCAAAATGTGTATTTATCAGGTGTAGAACAAGATGGCTTAAAGAGGGGTAACAGAATGTACATTATTTCTTCAATTTAGAAAAACTTCATTCTAACTGAGTATTAACAGGGTTATTACAGAGGAATACAAAGAAATGTCCAAGTAACTTGTAACTTTTTCCAAAATTTATGTAGCTGTAAGTTTTGCTAAGTTTCAGTAGATAACTTATTGAACTCTCTGACAGTTAAAACTATTAATAAAAATGAAATGAAATGAAATGAAAAATTTTGCTTCTGCATTTAGTGATTTTTTATTTTTTATTTTTCATGGTTGGGTTCAAGGCCCAGGGGGATAGGACCCAAGATAAAGACAACCACAAGTCCAGGGAGTTCAATGATTTAATTGCTTTCTCACTCTCTCCTCAAATATCTTCTGGATAAAAGATGGGGGGCTGTATACCAATTATTTTTCTAGCCCTTTTGATCAGACTTTGGAGTTGTTGTGATTTGAGCTCAACAAGCAGGTAATGGGCAGGTATGTAGTGATGTCATAATGAATAGTAGATAAATAATAACAATGGGATGATTTTCCTTTAGAATTCACGGGTATAATTCAGAATTCATTATTCCATCAATGATGGCAAGCCACCTAAGCCCAGATGTAGCAAAACAGGCCCAGACCAAGACACTACCACCTCTACAGGGATCTACCCTTTTTTTTTTTTTTTTTTTTTTTTTTTTTTTTTTAATAAAACAAGTCATCCAGTCACACCTGATTGCTATCCCACCTGACTCTATTTGCACCTTCAAATTAACTGCTAATCCTAGAGGTTCACATACTTTTGCCACTTACAGATATGTAATACTGGATTATTTTCCTCAATAAATAAATGATTAAGCATACTATTTTAGTCTCATTTGTGTAATTGGATTCTCTTAATCTACTTTTAGGACTTGTGTTGAAAATCCAATGATTTTTTAATGTTAAAGGGTTCAGAAACTTTCAAGCACCACTGTATATAGGGTTCAACTCCATCTGTTTCAGCTTATTTAACAGGATCTGAGTGAGAATGGTATTGAAAGCTGACTTTACATCCAAAAACAATAGTCTAGTATAAGCTGTGGAATTTTCAAGATGCTTTGAAATGTAGTTGTAGTGCTTAGAGAGTCACCAGTGGCTCTACCATCATTACATTTTTTCTGAATTGCCAAAACACTAAACCCCATTTTCTAACCTAAACTGCCAACTGTCAAAATAACTTCAATCACACAGTTGGAAAAACATTAAACACTATTCATCTGGTTAGACACAATTTGCAAATTTGAAACACCAATTTTTGCAAAACTCTAAATACATTCTCATTCACAAAACACATTTTGCAGTGTGGTGCACTTTGACCCAGAAAGACACACAGGCCCCAAAAGTTAAACACAACTAACACTCCTGTTGTCATTGTTAACACACCACCATTCAAAACTGCACACATGTGTCAAGTCAGTGATGTATGCAACCCATTCAGTAAACAGGATATAAGCCATTTCAAATACAAGTGGCATGTATGAGTTGGATTGTGATTTCAACGATGGAGTGCAACAACAGAAGAAGAGTGCATGTCAGAGGTGGTTGATGAGGAGGAAGAGGAAGAGGAAGAGGAAGAGGACAAGGAGGACCAAGAACAAGAGCTATAATTTCAGATGAAATTAGAGCAACAATCATAGATAATGTTCTGGTTCATGGCATGACTATGAATATAATAATATAATATAATAATAATAATATAATGAATATAAACAGGTTCTCAGTGGCCTCCATCATCAGGACATTCAGAGAAGAAAACAGGTTCCTTGATTTTTGTAAAATCATAATAAAATCTCCTCCAGTCAATGGATGCTGTATGTGATGATCGGAATGATGAGTGGAATCTTTTCAAGGCTGGATTCGACAAAAAGATTCTTCCCCATTCTTTTCTTGTTTAAATACGTTTTCATAAGTGCAGATATCCTACAGCAAATAAAGATTTTTTTTCTGCTATGCCCAGAGTACAATGTTTTGCATTTGTTTATGTAGTGTGTAGTGATTGTTGAATAGTGTGTATGCTTTTGCTGGCTTTCTGTCTTCTGACAGCAGTGTTTGGTTTTGAATGAAGTTAAAACAGTTTTGAATCAATTGTTTGATTTTGCAAGACAAGTCAAAGGTTTTAAGATAAGATTGAGAGTGTAGCTTGACTTTTGGAGTTTGTGTTTACTGTTTTGAGAAAAGGAGAGAAAATTTCAGAAAATGTGTTTTGTAATAGCCAATTGGTAGGGTCTAAGAGATGTTGTACCACACTTCATAGGTATCCTTCCTTAATGTGTTCAAAGGATTGCATCAGTTTTGATATCAGCATTACCATCCTAAAACCATTATTTTCATGTTGGCAAGGTTTTTGGTAACAGGAACAATGATGGCCTTTTCCATATAACAGGAAAGGTACGTGTACTTCTGAATGTATACATTTTTCTTGACATTTCAGGCCCATGTCAAAATTTTCAATCAACTCAAAAACACAACCACTGTTCACCCGTCAGTTGCATTGATTATTATTTATTTATTTCCAGTATACAATCAGTAACACTGTTGTGTGTGTATGATGAAAAAGTTTAACTTTGTGCACATATATAATTTAATGAGATAAACAAATATTTTTATTTATTTATTTTTTTTACAAATGCACATATTGCTAGCTCATAGTCCAGTTACATTACTTCTTTTTAAATATGCTATTAAATACTAATATACAAAAGGAGGCCAAACCAAATTCAAAAGTAATAACCACAAAAATCACAAGGGTCTTTCTAAAAACATGAGATTACTTTAGTTTCATCTTGAAACAGAGGTATTCTTCAAAGAGGGATTTCCTTTTTAGAGGTGAAGCTGTCAGACTTTCTTTTTGGCCTTCTGAATTACAGACTATGGAGAATATACATTAGGCAACTCAAAGCCAAGAATAAAATCTAAAGGAAGGAGGAAAAAATATTTTAAGAGATAAACTCCCATTTTGTTCCGGTGTCCATAAATTCCAACATTTTCACACACTACTGAATTATGCTGAGGTCCAAAATCTGGGGATTTGGGGCACTCTAAACACTCTGTGGTGTTCCAGCCATGTACAACAATTCATCCACATATCAAAGTGCACAACAAATAAGGCCAACCCATGTAAACATTTTCATATCTTGTCACAGATGGTTAAATACAAACCAATTACATGGTTCCATGACACATGAGCCTTTCTGCTGTTGACTGGTTACGTTCTTGTGTTCCATTTTCAGCATCTATGAACTTTTAGCTTGTCAAAATAGCTCTTCAGCCCTTTTAATTATGTAAATGAAAAATTACATCACAGTTTAGTAGCATTTGATTGATGTTATACCAAATGGAAATGTAGAATCAACCTCTTGGATGGATATCAACAACAGCTGAGAGTTACATTACACCTTTCCTTTCATCTTAATGAACTGAAAAATCATTTTTCAAGTCTGCTTTATTAGGAATAAAATAATTTAAAAAATATTCCTGAGGTGCTCGGAACATCTCCAGCTCCTTCATTTTATGATTAATGACATTTTCAATTATGGAAGATAGGGAAAAAAAAGAATGACAACAATAAAACTACTTCAGAATAGGCCCTAATTCAAACACTATAGATGTATATTTTTTAATTTAGATTTAGTATATTATATTTTTGACTCTAGCTCCATTTTTTGACAAATGTTTCCCTTGTCCTGTCAGTAATGGGCTTTCTGAAAATGTAAATGAGATCTTAAGATATGATTCATGCAGAAATATGTAGAGCCTGTGAATTTTGGTTAGATGCTGTTTTACTGCATATCTTAAATGGTTTAAAATTGATACAATCTAGTTTCATTCAAATCAGTTCAAATCAGTCAAATACCTCTCAGCCCAAGGACTGGCTTTTAGATCACCCTGTATGACACAATGCAGACAGCTGTAAAGAGAACAAAAGAAAGTATAAAGTGCTCAAAATTAAAACAGCAGAGGCAAAGGTCAACCAACTGGGTCAAACTTCCAAGAACACAGCACCCTCCATTTCCCATAATGCAATTCAATAGGATCCCTTTGATAGACCCTCACTGCCTGTTAAAGGTCCTTGTCTTTCAAACTTTGCTGCCAAAGGTTGTCATGAAGGCTTTCTGTTATAAATTTGTAGTCTCCAAATACAAGCTGAGATCCCTCCAATGACATAACTCATCAATGATATTTCTCAAAACGTGTTAAGGCAAAAATTAGCTTTACTTTCTGTCTGAAGTCCTGCATGAATTTGAGTGCTGGGCTTTTTTGTGCAGTCTGTATGTTTTTTTTTTTTCTCTCCCCCACTGCTGGCAGAAATGTTGACCATAGAGCAACAACAGACACACCATCCTTGTGTGTGGGAGTGGATCTCTGAACTCAGGACTCAGGAAAAAACTCTAGTTCATTATATTTATTTCTCTCTAGTCTCCATTTTCTCTAATTTCTGCATGTTTATGGAGCAGGTTCATTGATGTGTAATAAATGTAAATTTGTTATACCTAGCCAGACCTAGTAACTTGTTGTCATGCAGCCTGTTAAATCAGAAGAATGTATTTTCATGATGTCATAAAGGTCTATAGTTTGCCCAGAGTGAAAAAATGCTGACACCCAGATTTTAAATCCAATATTTCCACGCTCTCACTTTTGGATTCTTAAAAAAAATGTTTTTGACCATTTTATGCCTTTATTATAGAAGGGCTGACAGGGAATTGACATTACAAAATGAAACTGAAGACATAATCAGATAAAAAATAATATTTAGATTTTGCCCCCAATCTGTGTAGGGAATGCTCGTGGCTGAGTAAGGTATAGAGTAAGGTATCAAAGTTCAGAAAAAGTTCAGAAAAGGCGAATTCAAAACAAAAGCTCTCCTCCTAAACTAATCTACTCATCCCTTTAAAATCTACTTCTTTTGGTCTAAAATTTCACTGTCATAGTAGCTGGTGTAACTGGGCCTTTAAAGTGTGTTCTGACCAAAGGCAAAGCAAATTTTCACCTTGTGTCATTTGATCACTAGACTGTGCAGTCTGTGTTTATTGGCCCCCAAAAGCCAGTGACATTACAGATGTTAACCATAGCTAGCTAGCAACATACACACTGACCGTGTGTCGACCGGTCATCTGACTGCTCTATTTTTATTGTTTTTTTTACCACATTTTTTTCTTCTCGTCTCTAATTCGAATGCTTTAGTTAAGATACTTTTGTGGTTTACTGTACACAACGTGAGTTTGTAAACAAACTTAATTAAGAGGACAACACAGGCTAAACGCACCAAGTGGCTAAACTTCTGTTGGTTCTGGCATAGCTCAGACAGCCCAACTGTCTGACTGTTAAATGCCTGAATCACAGGGTTAGACATGCCATACTTCAGCAACCTCAGACGGCACGATGAGAAATTCGACCCCACTCAAGGACAGACAATCCTTTCATCAATTAAAAAGATTGATGGCAAAAGAAATAAATTACATTGACTATTGACACAAGGAACATAAATATACAACAGTGACCCTCAACATTAAAACAAGTTACTGATTGATTTAGGTTTTGGGGACTTTGGAGGCCAGGTCAACATCTTAGCCATTTCTGAGCAGTTTTTGCAGTGTGGTGGGTGCATTGTTCTGCTGAGGAAGGCCTCTTACACTGGGGAGTGTTGTGGATGATCAGTGTTATTCCCGACATCTGTCAGTGATTTTAGTGTTACATATACAGTGCATTCATCTGAGTAATCAGACCCCTTCACTTTTTTCACATTCTGTTACATTCTAGTCTTGTGTTAAAAATAACAAAAAACAACAACAACAACAACAAAAACCCTTAAAAGAGAGAGATCCTGTGTGGCGAAGGGAAAAAACTTCCAGGACAACCAATTCTTAGCGCCATGCCTAGTTTCTGCCAGACATAATGCTTAGAAATGAGGCCAAATAGCTCAATCCTGTATCAGGATAGACCAGAGAATCTCATTTCTCATAGTCCAAGAGTCCTTTCGGTGCTTTTTTGCAAGCTCTCACTGAAGAGATTTACTCTGCCATAAAGCTCCTTCTGGAAGTTTCTCCCATCGCCACACATGATCTTTCTCTCCTCATTGTACCAAAATTCTTCCATTTAAGGATTATGTAGGCCACTGTCCTCTTGGGAACCTTCAATACAGCAGAACTTTTTGTAGCCCTCCCCAGATTCCTCAACACAATCCTGTCTTTGTCTTTGTATAGACAGGTGTCTGCCTTTCCAAATCATGTCCAATCCATTGAATTTACCACAGGTAGACTCCAGTCAAGGTGTAAATCATCTCAAAGATGATCAAGAGAAATGGGAGATATTTGACATTTCAAGTGTCAAAACAAAGGGTCTAAATATTTTTTAGTTTTTCCTTTTTAATAAATTTGCAAAGATTTCTAAAACTATGCTTTCATATTGTCATAATGGGCTACTGAGTGTAGACTTATGAGAAAAAAAAAAGTTTTTTTTATTGTAGCTGCAAGATTACAAAATGTGAAAAACATGAAGAGGTATACTTTCTGAATGGACTGTATGTGTACATATGTATATGTACTATATGTATGTGTGTGTGTGAGAGAGAGATGAGTTGGATATATGAGTTGAATATACATATATATGTGTACCCACACACACACACACACACAACCTATTAAAAGTTTGGACACACCTTCTCATTCAATGGCTTTTCTTTGTTTTTATTACTTACTTTTATTACTTTCTACATTATAGATTAATACTGAAGACATCAAAACTATGAAGGAACACATATAAAATTATGTAGGAAACAAAAACTGTTAAACAAACCAGAATATGTTTTATATTTTAGATTCTTCAAAGTAGCCACCTTTTGCTTTGATGACAGCTTTGCACACTCTTGGCATTCTCTCAGTCGGATTCATGAGGTAGTCACCTGGAACAGTTTTCAGTTTACAGGTGTGCCTTGTTAGGAGCTAATTTGTGGAATTTCTTGCCTTCTTAATGTGTCTGAGACCATCAGTTGTGTTGTGCAGAGGTGGGGTTGGTTCTATACAGTTCTATTTGACTACTGTTCTAATCCATATTATGGCAAGAACCACCCAGCTAAGTAAATAGATACAGACTATCATTACTTTAAGACATGAAGATCAATCAATACGGAAAATTTCAAGAACTTTGAATGTATCCTCAAGCACAGTCACAAAAACCATCAAATGCTATGATGAAACTGGCTCTCATGAGGACTGCCCCCAGGCAACAGATGACCTGGCCTCCACTATCAACTAGCCTAAACCCAATTGAGATGGTTTGGGATGAGTTGGATTGCAGAGTGAAGGCAAAGCAGCCAACAAGTGCACAGCACCTCTGGGAACTCCTTCAAGACTGTTGGAAAACCATTCCAGGTGACTGCCTCATGAATCTGACTGAGAGAATGCCACGAGTGTTGTGAATATTCTGGTTTGTTTAACACTTTTTTTTTGTTTTGTTTATAATTCCATGTGTTCCTTCAT
Source organism: Lates calcarifer (assembly GCF_001640805.2). NCBI lineage: Eukaryota > Metazoa > Chordata > Actinopteri > Centropomidae > Lates > Lates calcarifer. The sequence continues at coordinate 253,562 of NC_066838.1, read as the reverse complement.
AGTTTTGATGTCTTCAGAAAAAACACTTGATGAGAGGGTCTGTCCAAACTTTTGACTGATACTTTGTGCACGCACACACACACACACACACACACACACACACACAAGTATATATATATATATATATATATATATACACACACACACACATATATGTGTGTGTGTATGTGTATATATATACATACACACACACACACACATATACATATACATACATACATACAAACACAAATATATATTTTCATTTTATCATAACATATACATACGGTAATATATATACACACCAGTGTTGTGGCTGATAGGTGTATATTCAAAATTCAAACATACACAGACTGAGAGGATAATTAACAGCCCAATTCAGTGTGGAAGGCTGACTAAAAAAGAAAAGCCCAACCTCCAATGGGCCACAGTCAGTCATCTGAGGAGGAGGAGCAAATATTGTATGGTGGAATCAAGAAGTAGGGGAAAGGGAAATTTCAGCTGTTGGGGAGGGAGTGGTGTTTGCAAGTTTGTTGGCCGAGTTTGGAGATGACGATTGAGGTGATGCTAAAGGACTGTAAATTGGCCTAACAGAGATGGTTGAAGAAGGGGAGTATGGAGCAGTGGTAGCTGTTGTTGGGGAGTCAGAGCTAACCTCATCTCCTTCTTCTGAGTCCCACACTTCACTCTGCAAGTAGTCTGCAAATAAGGCCTTGGCTCGCTGCAGCACCCTGCTCAGGTTATGGCGCCGCACAAGGCGATCAAAGTGCATGGCTAGCTCATTATAATCCAAGCTGTTCTTGATGATGTGGTCTCGGTGCTCCAGCAGGATGGACAGGCACAGAAACAGCATGAAGGGATTGCCTTTGCCAAATTCTTGAGGAGGGGGCAGGGAACATGGTTTGATGCTGGTGGTCTCAGCTTTCAAAGAACTGGGCATGTTAGCTGTGGTGGTAGGGGATTTGTTGTCAGGTGAAGGGAGACTATTGGAGGATGATCTGCTGCCAGACAATGAGTGACCTCTTCCAAATGACAAAATAGGTGAAGAGAGTAGAGATCGATTCTGAGTATGGGAGGGAGATGTAACAGATGTCTTTACAGTAGGGGTTGTGGGTGAGTTGATCCCTGTACTGCTGCACACTTGGGCAGAGGAAGTAAATACTTTTGGGACAGTTCTTGGTAAGGCCTCTCTTCCACTGGTTGTGAATGGGAATGAGGATTTTGGAGGAGAGTCTGGAGAGGCTCCTGGCCAGCTGGAGGGTGCTGAAGATGTGGGAGAGACAGAGGAGCCAGTTTTCCAAATTGGAAAGCCACTAGGAAAGGGGGGAGGTGACAACACTGGGGAGAAACCATTGTCACAATTTTTTATGAGAGGCGTTCTCTCTCCTGGGTCCTCCTCACTGTCAATTGTGGACTGGCGCCTTGGAATGCTTGGTACTGACCTTGAAGCCACCAAACCCTGTGGCTGCTGAGTATCTTCCATATCAAAGTTATCTTCATTTCGGGCAGTATAATATTTAAACTCGCCAAAACTAGTTTGCCTCTCAAAAAGAGGAGCCTGCAAATTTGACTTCCCCATGCTCATTTGATGAATATCACAATCACTGCCCTCATCTCCCTTTCCAGCACCGCCTTTTTCTTCTATGACAGCATTTGTGTTTACATCTGGTTCTTCTCTTGATGGCCTCAACATATGCCGCCTACGTTGCTTCTCTTTTTGTTCCTCATCATCTTCGAGGCAATTCTCAACTGTTTTGTCTTTGTCTCTGCAGGTCATTGTTACAGTTGTCTCCAGTGGTAGACCAACAAGCTCCACTTCAGTTTCAGGAGGATCTGGGGGCAGGGAGCTCCAAGTAACCTCGAGCATCCTCAAAGCATCGTCAAATGCAAATTCTCGCTTTAGCTCCAGAAGCAGCCAGCGGTAACAGAAGAAGAGATCATCAGCTCCTCGGGACACCAGGTAAGAGTAGAATTCAGGATCAGAGTACTGCAGAAGCAGCTTTAGATGCTGGAACTTAATAGACATGAGTTGCCCATCTGGCCGGAAGTTCCCCTCCAAACGTTTCATAATGCCACAAAAGCAAATGAAGGCATGTGCCTCATTGTCCATTACTGCAAGTATAGGGGAGGCAATGTCACTCATGCCTTGACAGTATGATATCTGGAAAAAAAACACATCCAGACATAGTTACAGACAGCTCCAGTGATTAGTCTATAAACAAAAACAGAATTTTAAATCATGGAGATATATGCATTCTCTTATGAATAAAATTAGTTTGCAGAAGTGTGGAAATGAAAACACTCTGGAACACGATGCGGAATACTATAACAGCAGTAAAACTTCAGGTACACATCGTATAGTCAGAAAAAGAAAGTACACACTCATTGACTTCTGTGATTGCACACATCAGGCCATAATAAAAAATAATCTGGTCCTTAAAATTATTTTAATCTAACCTCAGGTGTTAAACAAAAGAAGCCATGTGTGAAAAACTAAGCACACCCAATGATTCAATAGCTTGTGGAACCACCTTTGGCAGCAACAACTTGAACTAATTGTTTTCTCTATGACTTTATCAGTCTCTCATATCATTGTGGAGGAATTTTGGCCCACTGCTCAACACTGTTTCAGTTCATTGATCTTTGCAGGAATTTGTTTATGTACAGCTCTCTTAAAGTCCTGCCACGGCATTTCAATTGGGTTGAGGTCTGGACTTTGACTGGGCCCTTGTAACCTTGATTCTTTTCTTTTTCAGCCATTCTGTTGCGTATTTGCCCATCTCAGCCAAGCTTTAGCTGTCAGACAGATGGCCTAACATTTGACTCTAGAATACTATGGTCTAAAGAGGAGTTCATGATCAACTCAATGACTGCAAGGTGCCCAGGTCCAGCAGCTGCAAAACAAGCCTCAATCATCACCACTCCACCACGGTGCTTGACAGATGGTAGGAGGTGTTTGTGATAATGTGTTTGGTTTTCGCCAAACACAGTGCTGTACATTATGGCCAAACATCTCAAGTCTTGTGGTTTGTTCAGATGTAACTTTGCAAACCTGTGCTGTGCTGCTATGTACTATTTAGAGAGAAGAGGCTTTCTCCTGGTAACCCTTCAAACAAGCCATACTTGTTCAGTCTTTTTCTAAATTTAATGTCATTTAACATGCTAACTGAGACCTGTAGAGTCTGAGATATACCTCTTGGGTTTTTTGCAATTTCTCTGAGCATTGCACAGTCTGACCTCACAGTAAATTTGATGGGAAGATTGGCAACTATCTTGAATGTTTTCCACTTGTGAATGATCTTTCTTACTGGTGATGATGGACTTCACATTGTTTTGAAATGGTCTCATGGCCATTCCAAGATTGATGGGCAGCAACAGTTGCTTCTCTAAGATCACTGCTTATGTCTTTCCTCTTTGCTATTGTGTTAACACACACCTGAATGCCAGACCAGCAAACTGCCATAACTCCTGCTTTCATAGAGACTTGTTGATGATCAATTAATACAGGGCATTTGATCAGCAGCACCTGGCTGCTAATTACCCTCATAATTCCTATGGAAGCAGTAAGGGTGTACTTAATTTTTCACACACTGCTTCTGCAATTTGGCTTAGCTTTTGTTGAATCAATAATGACATGGTTTAATATGTAATGTGTTGTTGTTCATCTGAGGGCTTACTTAAAAATTTTAAGACCAGATGACTTTTTATTATGTCCTGATATGTACAACCATAGAATGCAAAGAGGGTGTAGTTTCTTTTCACGTGACTGTAAAGTGAGACAAAGTCCATATGTCCATTGCACCACTGCATGTTGGAAAGTTTTCCCACACGTCTGCTTCCAGGATGCTAAAGGATAATTTTTTAACACTGTAACAGTATCTTAACTTCATTGTCTGTGATGGTTTATCTTTCTCAGCTGCTGCATTTGTTCACAACAATTAACTCTTCATTTAGGTTAATAGGATTCTCTAAAGGACATGATGGATGCAAATGTACTTTCACAAACAGATGGATGCACAACTGCCAATTTTCAGGTTTGAGCTATACATCATCATCATCAAAAAGGTTCCAGAAACTGTAGTATCTTTGGTGTAGGTAATTACAGATAAAAATGGAATCTTTGGGTTTTACTTTTTAAAAACTTAATTTTCCTGTAACTTCTAGCAGTGGTTTTCAAAGTTGGACACTGTGGACCCCGCAAGACAAAATCTAGACAACTGAACCTGCCTGACACCAATTCCAGCACAGGTACAAGCCAACTGAACATCTCCACAAACCTGTGGATGTGTGATGGCAAATGTGGTGAGCAGGTCTGTAAGGGCAGTCAAATGTGGACTGTCTTCTGAGCCTGCGTAGTATGGATGAGCCCGATCTGTTCTCAGGACGTCTTTGACAACATTTCCACGGATAAATTCAAGGTCCTCGTGACTGACCCGGGCTGTCCACTCTCTCTTCAGTTGGTCATACTCCCTTGTCTTCTTCTTCATATAGTCCATTCTTTCCTGTCCACTCAGTCCATCAGGGTAGACATTCAGGAGGTACCGCCAAACAACCTAACACAAGAGCAAACAATGTAAACGTTAATTCATAATTGATTAACAGTCATAAAGTACTTGTTAAGTAATTTAACATTGGAATGCATGATTAATTTCATCATATAATTCCAATTTGTACATTTTGTGTGTGTGTTAGACACAGGCAGAAAATAGTGCTGAAATTGTTCCTTGGGGGATAGAGAGGGAAACCCTGTGAATAATCACAAACTACATACTCATTTATAACAAATGACTGTTAAAAGTTGCTGAAATCTGCAACAATGCTATGCAAACAATCACAACTTGGAAACAATAAGAAAGAACCAGAATTTGCAATAATTTTAATTTGGAATAATCAATAAAATTTCACTGCCACTGAATCCTGACTATTTGAGAAAATCTGCAGTACATGGAATTGGTATATTATAACTAAGGGGCTACACCTTGCGCAGTGAAGGCTCCACACCACCATGGTAGATTCGCAGTCTGAGTTCCTCAGGTCGTGTCAACTGGCCCTGTCCATTAAGGTAACTGTGAAACTCTGCGTCGTTCAGAGGAGGCTTGAAAGGCTTGATCTCCTCCCCATAAGACCAACTGAAGGCTTGTTGGACTCTGGACAAGGTCCGGCCCACCTGAACCCAAGTGAAACAAGCACTTAAGAAAACCCTGACTCAAAGAGGGCAGAGTATAAAAGAAACTAGATGAAGAAAGTTAAAGAAGGTGAAGGAACCTGGGACAGTAGAGACTGGGTGAAGGGAAGAGCTGCAGATGCCAAAGACCTAGTCCTCTCTGCAAGAAGCTGCTCAGAGCCAATCACATCTTTGGGGCTTATGATGTCCCAGTCCTCCATGACAGGACCTGCAGTTGAACAAGAAATGATAGACATAACAAAAATCTATTTTAGTTCTACCTCTATTTTATGCTCCCTAGTTAAGTTAGTTAGTTAGGACAGGTTCACAATTTTTAAAATCTGTCTTAAAACAATAGTTGTCCATATGTACATTGAACAGGTTTTGCTTGCTGTATTCATTTTTCATGTTCGTTAAAAGACCCCTTGCTAATGCACTTCCTGTGGAAGTGATGGGGGACAAAATCCACTGTCCTTAATTTGTGCAACCCTCAAAATGCACTATGAATTACTGGCAAAAATGTCATGCTTTTGGAATGGCCCTCACAATCCCCTTTGTTTTTCATTCTAACCTATGTAAATCCCAACTGCAAAAATGTAAACTTGCTGAGGGGTTTGCTTTAAAAGATAAATAGATAAGTAAATATTGGACAGCGGACATTCAGATACAACTCTACATACAACATACAACTCTCCTGGATCCACAATCCAGATATCTCTTGGTGCTATCTAGAATCCCTTTTCTTGTTCCTCATCTTTCTTTATGGCACCACATTCTCCTCTTCAAATGGACCCCTCTCAAGACACTGACAGTTCAGTGGTTCCTTCCTAAGATACTCCAAATCTATTTCTCTTGCCATCTTATGTTCCTATTTTCCTGCGTAACTACTGTAGCTACTATGTTACTATGTACTTCTTTAAATGTGAACCTTTTGAGAAATGTCTGATTTCACTCATATATGAAAGTCTTTTACAGTTTAGGTTAAAACATCATGCAAATAACAAAAACTGTCTGCAGATGTTACATTTCTCTGTAATATATTAAGAACAAAGTTTTGTTTTTTTGTTTAAGGATACACTGGTGTTCTCACTCTCTTCTGAAGGCTTTATGTCCATCTTGAGCTGTAGATATGGTTTGGCTGCGCTGACAAATGCAACATCCAAATCCCAATCAGACACCAGAGATAGATACATTCCAGTACCACTCCGATCTCGAGACAGGTAACTGATCCCAAAATTCCGCTTCCTAGTTTGAAACAGAAATAAAAGGAAATGCTGAAACAAATATTGTAGCTCTTGTTAGGACAAACTCTGATAATATTTGTGATACAACAGTTTAGCCAGGGTGGTCACTCTTACCCGTTCAAATCAAAAGCTCTGATAAGTATGTGTTGCAGGACCTCCAGTGATGTTATCTGAGGATCAACAGCAAAGGAGCGAAATTCCACAGGAAGCACCCCATCACATTTCTGAAAAAGCATTACATCACAATCTCTAGAATATCAACACTCACCAATAAAAAACAAAAACAAAAACCTGCTGCTGTTGAAAAACATGGAAGGAGGTGGCAGCAATAAAGTATAAAGTATATATATACAATAATACAAAATATACATTAATACAAGATAGTTTATCAGTAGAACACAGTTGATTGCCTGTTGTTGTTGATATACAATTTTAGTTAGTAAGCAAGAATTCATGAACTGCACTGTTTTACCAAAAGTGCTTGTACAGGTGTACACAGACTTGAACACTGACTTTGCAAAAGTATTGCTATTTGTACATTTGTAAATATCACAAAAAGTTAACAAAAATGTTTTTGTAAAGAATTATAACTTTGTTTTGTGAGCTGCCACCAAAGTTGTCATCACATTGTGCACAACTTTCATCAGTGTGTTCGACTGTACGCAGAACTGCACAGTGCTAACTTGACATAATGCATGCTGGGCTTAAAACAATGTATGCTGGTTAGAAATTGTGTCAAACTTTCGCCAGTGCTGCACAACATTACCATGTCACATGATATTAAAACCTTGGAGGAGAAAGTCAGTTGCAGTTTTCTGCTAAGTTTTCTGAAGTTGCTCTCCTTCCAGCTGCACCCAGTTGGAACCACCTCTGTGATGACAGCACTTTGTCATGATTGGCTGAAAGCTTCACTGATGGGCATGCCCTGTAGTCCGTTTTTATTGTAAGGTCAAACTCAAGTCTTGAGTCCACAAGTCCACAAGAGCTTTCAAAGACTGTGATTATCATAAAATATAGTCCTATAGCGCTTTACACAAGTACAGTGAGTGCATCTCGATTTTGTTACCTGTGCAATGAAAGCATCTAGCCACTGGATGACGGTGTCTCCATATCAGCGATTTCCTATAGCGTTTTTTTAGTCAGTGATGGGGTTGGGGAAAAAAGTAAATAGTCCCAAAATGTCCGAGGGAAGAAAAGTTGATGCAGAGGGATGGCAAGTTTATGAGAGATAGGAAAGCAAATATATGTTTGTGCTTAATGGAGACAAAGCCAGTATGTCTTCTTTGCTACGAGGCAGTGGCAGTGCCCAAGGGATACAATTTATGTCAGCGTTTAGACACCAAGCATGGAGCTAGGTATGCTAACCTTAGCCACCAAAAAAAGCAACAGAAGGTCCAAGAATTAAAAAGCAGCCTGCATTCTCAGCAGAATATGTTTGCAGAAGTATCAGCAAAAAACAATGCAGTGGTGAAAGCCAACTTTAATGTGGCTGAAGAATCACCATCTTAGAAGACGGTGCATTTTTAAAGCAGTGTATGCTGAATGTATGTGAGGTGGTGTGCCCTGACTTTGTGTGTGTGTGCCAAATCTTTTCACAATGTTAGCTTGTCAAGAAACACTCTGGCAGACAGAGTTGGGGAACTAGTGGAAAATATGGCTGAAGAAACATACAGTTATCTGGCTGACCATACTGATACAGGGCATCTAGCCATTTTTAAGAGGTGTAAAGGCAGACTTGTCTGTCAGTGAGGGGCTCTTGGATGGGGCCACCATGCACAGGATGACAAAGGAAAGGGACATCTTCAGTGAGGTGGAGTGGTCCGTAAGTAAGTAATTACTGATGTGTGTGCCATGTATAGTGAGAGAACTGGCTTGGTTGGATTGGTGAAAGACAAAAAAAAGCAAAAAAGCAAGAGCCACACACCCCTAATAACTTACCTTTCAAAGCTAGTTATTAATTGTTATTAAAACTAATAATTAGGTAATAATTAGGCAATAATTAGGATTATGTAATATGAGAGTGTATGTATATTGTAGTCTTACGGTTACAACTGGCCCTTTGAGGTCAACCACAATGCTGATGTGGCCCGGAATGAAATAGAGTTTGACACCCTTGTTCTAAGGAGTTCATGATTAGTTACCTCCAGTGGTTATTTCTCCCAAAAGATAAGTAATTAATTTGATCTCTTCCTTCTGGCACCTAATTTTTTTTTTAAATATGGGCACACTATAGTTTTTATTTCCAGCAAGAAAGCTGTAAAAACTATTTATTTCAGGTGTTGTTGTTACTGTAGAAAAAGTAATACCCTTTATATTTCATTTCTTTTCGCCATCCTGGCAATTTGGTGGCCCTTGTTTTTTATTCTCAAGTTATGTTCTTAATAAAACAGTTTAACAAGTGATCTCTCTGAAAGTGTTGCTCTAGCTGTGTGTGTCTTTTCACCCATACACCTTAACCCATTACTCTTTTATAAATTACTGAATTAATTTCATGTGTGTCAAGAAAACAAATGTAAAGTTGCATCTGGTCTTAAAATGTTTTACAACATATCCTTGGGTGAGTAAACAGTGTGTTGAAGTTGACAAAACATATTTTTTAAATAAACACCAAAGAACAGCTCTGAAAGTTTTCCTACAACAAGTTGGATTTGATGACCAACCAGTAAAAGGCAAATGCTGTGACATGAGCCATTGTGGTGAGCTCAGTCATGCCTAAAGAAGTGCCTAGAAAATGTTCGACTTGACTACAGTCTTTTTATACTCCACCCCAGGAGTCACCAGCAGTTCATGTTGACCATCAAGTCAGCATTGAGCCAGTCTTGAGTTTGAATGCACCTAGAATTTCCTGGAGTGATTACTACCTCCATGACCACTGTGGACTGCACTGTGGGACAACATTGTCCATTAACTCCTTAGTCAAAAACTGAGCCATTTTAGTCCACATACATAATCATTACATGCATAGACGCTGTTATTATAATATTTACAAAGATTATTTCAATTTCAGTATAGCAATTAGCCATTTTCTTCTGATACAGACGTTACATCATGTAACCTGCCTACCTCTAGAATGCAATGCACATTTAGAAAGCACTATATGTAGTTTCTTTTATCATGATTAAAAAACTATTCTCATCATGAACTTCTTTTTATTGACCACAAAATGCCTCGATTCCAGGTAACGTTTGACGTCACGAAGTGCTGTCCCACATATACACAAACGCATTTGCTGGGCAGGCAGGTGACGTCAGCTCAAGTCTATGAGGGTTCGCTGTTTTGGATTTAGCATTAGGTTTACTATTGATAATGTTTTACTACGTAAGTCACAACCATGTGTTATTTGGTCCAAATAACCTGATAGAAAGAACTGACTAGCACCCCAGCTGCCATTGACAGAATTCGGAAAACAATGCTTACGAACAAAGCAATAAATTCGCAGGTAACCTCGCTCCCGTCAAACATACCTTTCCACAGTCCAGTGTCACGGGTGTTTTGTGTAGCACTGGAATGTGTGTCAGACAGCTGGCAACATTAAGCAGAGAATTCAATAATCAGAACAACGGAGTTGTTAGCTAACTAGCTGACGTTAGCAGACTATTTGTTGCTCAAACCTTGATCATCCTACCTTGACTTTGACACGAACCACCCCCCTCTCCTCCTCGCCTGCCATTTTAAATAGTTCGTGTCAGAACAGGATGGTTGTTTTGAGTTTGGTTATCCTTCTACGCCAACATGGTGACTAATAACATGACTGAGGTAAGGGAACAGAGGGGAACTGGTCGAGTTCCTCTAGTTCGTGATCTTCTTCTGCTTTTATTTTAGAGACGGTTTACATCGGCATTACCGCCATCTACTGGACATATCTTCATCATGTCCTCACTTAACATCAAGGGACAAAAAATCTACAACAATGCGTTAGAAACTAACTTTTTTCTTTAAATCTAAAACTCAATCTCACCTCAAAATTGTACCAGTACAATACTTAGTACTACTTGTAATTCTAGCTACGTTGTTACTTTCTATCACTACATATCACAAATACCAGAAGTGTGCTTTGAATTTATTTTCAAAGAAATCCACTGGTGTCAGTTAATTTCAGAGGAGTCAATAGTTTTATAAAATTCAGAAGAAAGTTGGGGATATGAGGGGGACAAAAAGGAACAGGAGAGGAAATTTTCATCTCACGACTAAGATTTGGGCATACTGGACTTAACAATACACTATTCAAGATCAAAAAACATAATACAGGTAATTGTGAGTTCTGTGAGCAAAATGAAGCAGTAGAACATGTCATAATGCAATATTGGAAAAATGAGGATGAAAGAAGACTTTTTATTCAGAACCTAAGGAAGATAAAAGTACAATTGAGTTTAGTGGCTATATTACAAAAGGATTCAGGAAATGAATGCTACCAAATCCTGTTTCAGTATCTCAGGGAAACTTATTTGAGAGACTAGTAGTTTTTTTTTTGTTTTTTTTTTAAAGAACTTAGTAGACGTTCTGATCCACACTCCATACCAGTTGCTGAAGAAGAGGAAGAAGTTCATTTCAGTGAGCTATGCAATGCCTTGTGGTTTCGCAGGTATGACGTGTAATTTATTAAATGTTAGTAGGCCTACTTCACTTTCAGAAAATTGGTGGACTCAGAAAATGAGAAAATGTGGAAATTTCTACTGGAATGCTTCCCTGAAATCAGAATTCCACCTTGGAAAGTCAGAGAAATGGTGCGTTCCATCTAGATCGGTCAGCAAGACGTCAGAACTCAGAAATGGGAATGACGGCACCTCTGAGTTGACAGCGATCCAGTTGAGAAGTCAGGAAAACATGGAGGCTCACAGAGCTGCCCTTTATGCATTCTACCTGAAGAACACCTCAGTTGTTAATATTACATTTTAATGTAAACACTTCAAAATGTTCCTAAAACACTGTTCAAATTTAACTGTTCGATAAAAAAAGAAATGGACCATGAAGAAGCTATGAACATGAACTGTTTCAAATGTATCCCGGACTAGCCATTATCATTGCTAATTTGTTAGCAATACCAGTTGATAACAATGCTCTACGCTGTATTTTGCACTATACAGAGTAACAACATGTCCACGGACAAACATTGAGCAATATTATGTATCTAATGTCAGGGGTTGGTTAGGAAGTCGTAATTTTCGAGTTCCAAGTTGGAAATTTCAACTGGAACGCCCCCTGAAGTCGGAATTCTAACTCGGAAAGTTGGAGAAAACCCACCAACCCCAACATAAGCAATCAAGATGGCTCCTACTTGCATCAATAGTAGGAAACACTATGCACATTAAGTCAGTCATACAGTCTTTGTATGTGTAAAATACCATGTAGAGCATTGTTATCAACAGTTATCTTCCTTTTCCCATAGTTTTGTGTTCTTTTGTCTCCCTCTCTCCTCTTCTGTCACTTTCTGCTGGTATTTCTTCCTCTGGAGCCTTAGAGTCTGATCTGTGATGATAAGTCTCCTGCTGCTCCTACAACCCCACTCAACACCTGCTGTTTTGTTTAGAAATTATTAGCACTGCTTCTTGTATTACTGCTACTATTGCATTTACGACTTTAATTGTCACTATTATTACCTCTTTTATTATTGATTTACATGGAATCTGCACTATGCTATATTCTCCAGCCGCTATTTTCTAGACCTGCTCTATATGAAATGTGCCTTGAGGTAACTTTTTTTGTGATCTATATAAATCAAATTGAATTGGATTTAATTGAATTCAATGACAATGACTAGTCTGGAATACATTTGAAACAGCACATTCCTTTTTTCTCAAATAGTTAAATTTTAAGGGTGTTTTAAAAACGTTCTTAAGTGTTTACATTAAAATCTAATGTTAACAACTGAAGTGTTCTTCAGGTGAAGTGCGTTTCACTAAACATTATCACATTTCACAAAACACAACAGCATTTCAAAAAACAGGACATTTCACAAAACGCAAAGGGAGGGACAACAGCCCTTGTTTGTGATTGGACAGAACCCCAGTCAATTCAGAGTTTATGCAGTGGATGTGCTCATGGTCGATGGGTTATAGATTTAAGCATAAGGAGCCCCAGAATAGAGAACAAATAAGTAAAATATAACTAAAATAAATATAACCTGGGCTCTCCTTCACCCAGCTGAAAAGCTGAGGGGGAGTAGCAGGTATGGTCAGCTGTTGTCACCGGCTCAGCGCTCAGGCACCCAGTGCTGGATGGCACTGAAGTTATGCTCCACCTCAGGAGGTGACACACACTTGTGTGTGTGTGTGTGTCTATCATGCATTTTTAATGACTAATAAATGGCCATTTAATTAATGTGGTTACTGATTCATGCTGCCTAGTTGCCTAATAATCACCTTGATATTCAAAGTAGTCTAAGTGCTGTGCACTTCATGCTTTGGAGAGAAGGTTGTCATGAATCTCTGTATATGAACTTATCTCATGCTCATAAATTAATCAAAACACAGGAACGTAGAGGTAATGTCGTGTTTTGTGAAATGTGTTTTCAGAAATGATGTTGGGTTTTGACCTTCAAGGACACCGTAGACAATTTTGGTTGTCCAGTGGCTTTGAATAGGGGTGTAGGTCATAATTTTTAGTGATCTTACTCTTGCCCTGATGTGGTCTCTGGTGCATATCCATTTACCTCTCCCCACTATGAACTCCTTAATAGCCTGATCACATATGCCAGGCTTCATGTTGCCACATAATGGCAACATTAAATTTTTAAATTGAGGATAAAAACAATTTTTTTAATTCTAGGATGTTTTTAGGGCCCTCTCTATGTTGGGGCCCTGGTAACTTAATTCCATTATTCCCCCCACTATGATACCCCTGTTCTAACTTGAGTGTTAATAGTGGGGCACAATTGGGCATAATAAAATCAGACTGTAGAGTGCTGCACCTCAAAGTAAAATAGTAAACAAAAAATATTCTGTGAACTATTACCAAAATAAATATTGTAGTGTAATTGGTGTCCATATTCAGCTGATGAGTAATAATTAATAAACACTTTCAAGATCCTGTATGACATTAAAAGAATAAGTGAAACTTCAGGTGTTCGACAAAACAATGGTTTTGGAGTGTTGAATAATTTAGGTGGCAGTAGGTCCATTCATCATGACCACTCAGGTTTGTAAGGCATCTTTATTTACACTGGTACCATATATATAATACTGACAATGCTGATGGGGCTGGACAACATTATATTGGACTACATTCAAATGCCATACACACAACATATTCAGTTCAAATATAATCATGACAACAAAGGAACTGCCAATGTCTGTCTAATTTAACCATTCATGTCTTAAAAAACATTTAATAAAGAGATATTATGAAAACATTAAGAGGTCGGATAACACCAGCGTGTCAAGCCACAGATATCAGTTTGAAATGAAAAACATCCATCCATACAAGTTGTGCTTAAAATTACCAGAAAACTTTCCATGGTTCACATCACCTTGCCCTTCTAAAGAAAAGCAGTTCTCCAATGGCAACAGAGGGCAATGTTCATGAACAGCAGTCTCTTAAGTGTGAAACCTGAAGTACTCTTTAAGTCCAATCCAGGTACATTTATGGCTCCAGTTTTTTACTACAACTTCAGCCTCAGCAGGCAGACCAGAGCAAACCAGGACTACCTTCAGCCTTCTCTGACTTTGGCAGCGAGTACAGAGTTCTCCTGTCGAATAGCCTTGTAGTCATCCAGAATCCTCTCCAGGTTAGCCACAGTTTTGTTCCCGTTTTCTGTCTCAATCTGTGGATAATTTAAGATACCAGTGAAAAATATAGTGAATTATCCTGTAAATCTCTGAAGGTGCTGCTGCATTTTCAAAAGATTACTTGGAGATTTGGGAATTTACACATGTTGGCTGCCACACCTAAAGATAGAGCTGAACAATAGAATTTTAACCAAAAACATGATTTGAGCTGGTACGATTTGCAAACCGCATAGACTGTGCTTATTTTTACTTTAGTTATTATTTTTATTTAACAGAGTCTGGCTGCCTCATAGTTCACACACAGAGCACTGCAGGAGCAACATAGCAGCAGGCTGTGAACTTTACAACCAAATCTTGTCTTAAAATGACCAAACCACAAAACTAAATGAGGAGTTAAGATACTTGATGAAAACAGAGGGCAGAGTGACAGACACAGACAGCAGAATAACAAATGCAAAGTTCCTGCAAAGAAGGCAAGTGGACGTAGTGCTACTTGTTTTGTAAGAATTCTTCCATGGTACATTATGTGTATGTTCTATACCATTTATTGTTAAAATATTGTTAGAATAAATACATTTTGGATTTGTATATTTTCATTCTCGTCCTTGGATTAGTACATAGAACAGTTAATATTTCAAGGATCTCTTTAATGGTAATACTCCATCATTGTATTATATGTATATAGCGAATCCTGGACTGAAGCTTGACTTTCAAAAATTATATCACAAATCAAATCACAATATGTCAGAAAAATTGCACTTAGATAATTTACCCAGATCATTCAGCACTACCAAAAGATACATAAATATACTGTTAACAACCACATTTCTGTGTGTCCAGTCCAGGGATACTGCAGGTCCAGGACATGTTTGGTCTAGCTTCGCACAAACACAGGGGGGTAGAGGGAAACTGCTAATCTCTGACCTAGGTTAAAAAAATTACACCCCTCAGAAAGTCTGACTGTTGTTAATCAAGAAATAGCCCCAGATTTGCACAATGTTCAGGATTGCTTCAACTGAGGCATATGCTCAGGATGTCTCTTATGAACGGCTCTCTGAGCTCATTCCACAGCATCACTATTGGGTTAAGGTCTGGGCTCTGACTCCAAAAGGCAGACTGTCTTTGCCTGAAGTCATTCTGTAGCAGATTTACTTCATTGTTTAGGGTCATTGTCCTGCTGCATCACCCAACTTCTACTGAGCTCCAGGTGATGGACATCCACCCTGACAGTATACTGTAAGATAACTAGATAAACTTGGGAATTAATTTTCCATTGATGATGATGAGCTGTCAAGACCGAGAGGGAGCAAAGCTGCCCCAATCATAATGTTCCTTCCACTTTCTCCTTTGACACAATTTTCATATTGGTATACAGTACCCTTTTTACACCACACAATGCTGCCTCTTCTTCCAAACAATTCAACCCTTATGTCATCAGTCCACAAAGAGCTCAGGGACAAACACAGCAGCAGCAGTTTTGGTGAGAAAAACAGAATGTAAACAGAACTTAACTTTGTTTACAAGAAAAAGTGAAAAGTTCTCTTTTTTTCTTTTTATATATCTGAAAGTCATGTCAAGGTTTGGATATGAGCAGAGAAATCTCTACACTTTGTATTTTAGGTAAATAGGAAACATACCTCAAATAAATGGCAAACAGAATGCAATACAAATATTCAAAGAGAAGTTGTACAATAAATGTAAGGTAAAACATGCAACTGCTAGCTCCAAGCTGTGGACAGAATTATGTTAGATAAGATATAAGAAAGTCAGATTCTTAATGACTGTTTAAACTAGTACTAAACTACTAAAAGTAGTAGTAGCAGTAGGTGTGCTGGAGAAAAAAATGTGAATGACATTGATGTGTTCTCAGATTGAGATGATGTAGGGATAGAGTTGAAAGTAATGTATTTACATTATATGCGCAGTTCATATCTTCGCTGTGCTATGTATAGCATGGTTGTGCTATAGGTAACCTGACAGAAGAAAATATGCAACATGAGAGCTGATATCTGGTTCCAATAACAGTGGCTAACAAGGCACTCCCAAGGAAATAGTGCAAGGAAGTTTCAGGAGCAGGACCACACCTCAACCACACCTCTTCCGGCAGTCTCATAAAGACCAACCTAATTATCTTCCTCGCTTTCACTCTTGTATTCTGCACCCCTCCCTCCCACACTATTTTCTGGTTTCCTTTCTCTCTCTCTCTCATAGATCCCCAGGGGGGTTTGCTGTTGCCCAGGCGCTGTGACAGATTCCCTGCAAAGCCTCCCTACACCGCATTTGAATCAAGAAATCAAACCTCAAGAACACATTCACCATTTTGTCAATGAACACTCCAAACACACTCTGTTGATGGTGTGGTCCTTCTTTATAGTATTGTTATATATAGGTAAATATATAGGTATTAAAGCAGCACAAAGTGACCTTCGCTGAGCAACAGTGGCCTCTACAGCCATGAGAAGTCATCAATTCTGTTGGGTTCCAAGTCAGAGCAGTTAAGTGTATTTTGCTGTACAGAAAGAAGGTTTCCAATGCCATGTACAGAAAACATAGCCAAAGGTCAAACACTTGACTGGAGCTCTGACTGCGTAGTCCTACTAACTGAACTAAAACATGGCCAAATGGTGTATATGATCGCATGATCTTCAGGAGCCAAAAGTGTTGCTACTTTAACAAATGTGCCTGTAATCCTAATATTTTCAAAGTTACGTCACAGGATATTGCAGATGAACAGTGGTTTTTAACTCATCTACAGCATTACTCTTGAACTTGCTGGGCCTGGTCCCAACAGACACCCAGTCATACACTTTTTGCAGGAGATCGTATCCACTCACTATGAAGCTATTATTTTAAGGTAAAATAGTTGCATAATGTTGCTTTAAAGAAACATGATATATGTAAACAAAGTAGGCAACAGCTTCCACCTGCTTCCAGTCTTTGTTTTAAGTAAGGCTAACCAAATCCTGCAGCTCTCTTTGTGCTGAATACAGAGATGAAACTGATATTGATCTTCTTATTTAAGATAACGTTATGGAAGTGTATAATGTGATGGAACTACCATAGTGAAATAAATCCTACCTGCTCCTCTAGATCTCGAATCTCTCTCAAAATTGTACCCGTGTCCTCGATGGTTTGGATCAACTGATTACAATTCTAGAGAAGAATGCAAGACGAAAAGATGACATGTAACATGTTCTCTGATAAGAACGGCAGGTAAGATGAACTATTAGGAATCTAGACAAACATAACGACCTACTTCATGTAGAGCAGCCAGGTACTTGTATGCTTTGCGGACAGATTCATCTTTTTTGGCATCCTACACATGACATAATTGAATAAATGAATGAATGCAAATTCTGTTTTCTGAAAACACATACACATTAATACTTAAATGTACTTGTTTACCGAATAATATATACAGCTGACTAATGATGTGATCTTTGGTTTTGCTTTACAACAGAATGTACTGATAAGAGTGATGACAAAAATAAAAAACTCTGCTACCTTGAAGACCAGCTCATCAGTCACAGCGAAGGTTCTGTCCAGCTTTCCTGTCAGGTTGTTGATCTCTTTCTGGAGGTCCTTAGTGTCTGACAGTATCTGCAAAGGAAAGTCAAAACAGCGCTGGTGATGTTACAGCTGATAAACAGCACATAGTTGAAGCACAATCCCACTGCAGTGAGATTACTGAAATGAACGGAATTCCGACTGATTGCTGATGTGACTGGGCTATTATAGTGCCTTTAATCTCACCTTTGTAATTTCCTCCTTCTGTTTCTTGATGTTGCTGACAATCTCTAGAATCCTTTGAGTATATGCTGACCGAGACACATCCTGAGGAAGATTTTCTAACTCTATGACCTACATTGAAAAAGGACAGGCATAACACAGTCAAACACACATTTAGTGGATTCAACAAGAACCTAAGAGTACACTTGAATCAATAAAGATCACCCAAAGGTACTTTGCTTGCTTTCAAAAGAGATGTAAATTAAGTCAATTACCAGCTGTTTGTATATTTCTTCCTTCTTTCTGGCCTCCTCTGTAGACACACGGATTTTGTCATGCAGATACTTGATTTCAGACAGTTTTCTGGACGACTCCAGCTAAAGAAAATGGAGACAAACAGACAGAATCTAAATGCCTTTTTACACGAACAGATTCAGTGATAAATCTGTTTTAAGGCACTACTTACGTCCTGGTTGCTGCAGATTTCTTTGAGTCTGCGGTGCTCGTTGATAAGTGGAGCACGGTGTTTCTCCCATTGAGTGGCCAGGCTTACCACCCGCTTGACACTGGCCTCCACCAAAGCCTGAAGGAAGGAAAACACAGGTTTCCACCAAATTTGAGCCTTCCTTAGCTTGATGACATGTCTCCATTCAGCAGTTATCAGAGATCTCACTTAGCCCTCCTACCTGAAGCTTCAGCATGTTGTTGTCTGGATCTGGCAACAGATTGATTGTTTTCTTCTTAACCTGCATTTTCTCCTCTTTTTCAGAGTTCCCCAGTACTCTTTGCTTCAACTCATCCAACACCTACATATCAAACAATTGAAACAAAAATCAAAATTCATTTGTGTTAATTTTGCTCTTTCTAGACATTGTGACTGGTGTTACAGAAGCCCACATCTACTCCATATTACTCCGAACACATCACTTCTTTCCCTCTAGAGGTAGGTTATACACTTTTAATGGTGCTAATTTGCAAAATGTAATCAAATGTCCAATTAGCAGTTCCTGTTTGCAATGGATGGAGTTATCTCTGTAGTTATAAGGAGCTTTGTTCTCTGATTTCTAAGGAGATTTCTGAACATTTGTTCAATACGGACATTAACAGTAATGATATCTTCTACTGGTCCAAGTAATAACTGTCAGACTTCCTGTTGTTTTTTGAACATTGGTGCATATATGTCCTCATGTCTCTCCTTCCATAACTCCCATTCAACGCTCTCACGCTCTGTGTGAGCGCCTCACAGTTTGACAGGGTCAGTGTTGTAAGCCAATTCAAGAAATTTTAAATATAACATGCACTTCCAAACATACTTGTTCAGAAGAGCGAATGCATTGTATAGGGGAAGAGCCACACAAACTATGTCATCAGAGCATTCAGTTCAGCTGTGTGTATATGTGTCTGTGTTTTACCTGTGTATTAGTGATACTCATGTGCTTCATGTCTGCTGTTAGTTGGTTGACATCACTGCAGAGCTGCTGGAATTGCAGCTTGAATGAAGCAAGCTCCTCCTGCTGGATATCACCCTCCTGACTGATGCCCAGAGGGGATGGAGCTGGTTACTGTTGCAGAGTCCTGGAGGACAGACAGACAGATAGACATTTTAGAAATCTGCTGTTGGAGAGTGTTATGACCCTGAGTCATTATCTGTATTATTACTCATTTGTTTCTGTTTTTGCTGTTCTCCTTTACCTGTGTGAAGGTGAACTTCTTTATATGAGTGAAGTGGGTGCCCTTGGTCAGGATGTGGTCAGAGGGGGCAGAGCCTCTGAAGGCCTGCAGTAGCTCACGCAATTCAGAGGTTGAGCGAGGACCACCGGGGGCACTTTCAGGAGAGGGCAGTGCATTAGAACGCAGCTGTTCCACAATGCGTTTTTGCAGTCGGGTCAGTTTCCTTGACCGGTACTCCTGTTCAACAAACAAACATAGAAGGCTTTGTAATAAACACGTGTATGCAGAGGCTGTGGGAAGATGAGAAAGTTGCACTTAAAAGCTATTCACTTTAATTCCTTTTTTACCAGTGTTATTTGGTATGGCACACAGTGCAGTCACAGAAGTGTAAAGGATTACTTCAGGACACAGCAGGCTCTTCTTTTAGCGTCATGATGCATATTGTTAAATTTTCAGAATTGCGATGCATCATGTCATGGTGCATTATTACACCCCTAGGATAGGACATATGGATGCTTTCAAACCCAACATCTATACTGACAAAGAAAGAACTTCTAGCTCAGTGTTCCAACATCCAAATGGCAAGTGCTATCACAACTAGAGATTAATGAGGTACAAGATATCATTATAATCATCTCCACACTCCCAAGACTGAGTACCAAGCCCTGATAACAAGGCAACTCCCTTAGCACCGGGGCAGCTGACCTAAGAATGAAGATCATGGCTAAGCGGGACACCGGCACCCCTGTGGTTGATTATTAAGGCTAAAGTATCCTCTGAAGGTCTACTAGAAGATGTGAATGCAGCTCTAAATACTATTCTTACCAAGACAATAACAGAGACCAACAAGCTGAAATATACCATAGCAACAGTGATCCTAGAGGTGCTTGGCTATAAGATGAACACCATAAGCCGCAAAGAGCAATATCCCACATAGAGAAGGAGGCTAGAGGCCAAGATCAAGACAACACAGAGACAAGTTAGTCAGCTGTCAGAGGTGAGAGGTGTGATGAAGAAAGGACTACCTCAGAAGAACAACAAACTGTCCATTCCTGAGGCACTGGAGACTGCCAAACAAAGACTCACAGGGTAATGACACAAGAGAAAAGGAAGCAAGGAGAATAAACAGGATGTTCACCACTGACCCATCCAAAGTGCACACTCAGTGGCTGGACAATAGCACAAAATCAGATCCACCTAGGGCTGAGACTGAACAGTACTGGAAAAACATATGGGAGGAGGCATCACATAGCACCAGTGCTCAGTCGCTAGTGGATCTAAGAGCAGACCACAATAATCTTCCAGGAACAGGATCCAGTAACAATCACAATAGCAAACATTCAAGAGAGCGTTTCAGGCATGAAGAGCTAGACAGCACCAGGCCCTGACATGATCCACACATACTGGCTAAAGGAACTTACTGCACTTCAGAAATGCCTAGCAGCACAAATGAACCAGCCACTGATGGAATGGCTAACCCAGGGATGGGCAGTGCTGATCATGAAGGACCCTCAGAAGGGCGCAGTACCATATCGGCCATATTGATGGGTCAAACAAAACTGAAGCGTCTGTGCATGTATCAAGCACAAAGAGCGAAACCCTGTATTGGTGCATGTATCACTCTAAGAAAAATCACATGACAGATACAGCTGCTGTGCCGTATGGTGGTGAGGCACCAAATTGTGTTTATCAGGAAGCGCATCTTTTGACTTATTTGGATTTAACATACTGTATTAATCATAGTTACATTATTTTGGTTATATTCAAATTAATTGGAATATATACACTTCTCTTTCATTCAGTTAGCACTTTATTGTCTTTATTGACTTCTCATTTTTCCTGTGTTAACATAGAACAAAAATAAAAAAATACTAGTCATTCTTTGTTTTCCGATTTAATTGTTCCAAAATGAAAATGGCGGAAAATGGCTATATTTTTTTTTGTTTCCTGTTCCTTATTTTAAGACGGAAATAAAGCAAAGCAGCTAATAAAGCTGGTGAGTGAGGCGAGACAGGAGTCCCTGACTATGCCACACGTTGTCCCACTCCTGAGCAGCGCTCAGCTCAGCAGTATACTGCTCCAGTATGCTCTGTTCTATATGAGCTCTATATATGCTCTATATGAAAAGTGCCTTGAGATAACTTCTGTTGTGATTCGGTGCTATGTAAATAAAACGGAATTGAACTGAATTGAAATCTGGAAGCCTATCTGCCAGGCCAACTATATCCATGCATTGAAAGGGGACATGCAATCTGCCCCTGCACTAGGTAACCATGACTACTCTAAACCATTTTATTAGTATGTTGCAGAAAGATTGGGCTATGCTAGTGCTGTGTTAATGCAAGATATGCTTACAGGTAAGCATCCATAAACATATTACAGCACCAAGTTGGACAACACTGAATAAGGCCTGCCACCTTGCTGCCAAGGATTGGCAGCAGCAGTCAAAAAGCCTCCACACTGACAATGGGGCACCCAGTAACCATGTAAGCAGCTCTTCAATTACTTGCTTTGCTTACAAGTCCTAGATTTGCCAGGAAAACAAGGTGGTATTACCTGTGGATAGAGAGCCTCATGACTGGGAGAAAGACAAGTTCATGTGTGTAAACAATGATTTGCACAATGAACCAATTCCTGCTGATCCCACTTTGTTGACGGATCATGCTTCCGCGGGAGACAGAAAACCATGCTGGTTATAGTGTCACGCAGTTAAACAGTGACGGCTCAACTTTTATAACACTGCAAGCCATAAAGGTTATTCAGCCTTGCTCTGTTCAGCTTGCAGAGCTAAAAACAGCTACATGCAAATTAGCAGCCAGAAAAAGGCGAAATGTCTCGCTCATGTGTATGCAGTGTGCCACATACTTGCTAACATTTGTACAACCCTACCACTTTTCACAGGGCAGATGGAACACCAGTTATTCATGGAGAGGCAATCTCTCAGTTATTGTGGGCAATGTGTCTTCCAACAGCAATAGCAATAATAAAATGTCCTGCACACCAAAAGACTGATAAACTTATAGCTAAAGGTAACAGCCTAGCAGATGAGGCAGCTGTGGATAGCTATACGGCATCACTACTTACAGCCCAAGGTGCCAAACCCCTAGTTAATCTGGCCTCATTGATTTCTGCACAAAATAATGCAGATGAACATGAAAAATGTCTATGGGTAAAAAGGCAAGGCAAGGCACCACCAAGGATGTCCCAAGATGGGAGTTCTGCAGGGAAATGCTTAAGCTGCACCATGCCCTGACTGACAAAATACATATGCATAGGAGGCGGAAAAAACTGGATCTACGTGAAGACCATTGTGATCAAATGACTAGAGGAGAAAGAAAAACAGCACCAACAAATGGAGGAGCTGGAGAATTGCAATAAGGAACTGAAACGTCAAGTGGAGATGCTGGCTCTTCTGCATGATGCCAATGCTCAGCTAGAGGACTGTGTTTGACACCAGGAGGTTAACCAAGTCCTAATGGCTCATGTGTGGATTTTACCACAAGACTACAAGAAACTGCTGCAGGCAAGAGAAGGCAAAAAATAACAGCAGGATGGACATTGTCTTATGCCTGATTTGTTATGCTTATCACCATATTACACCCTTGCCATGTTGGTGTGGCAAATTTCAATGTGTCATCATGAAACAGAAAGTTGATGTAATTCATATATACACTGTCCAATCTTCCCCAAACTTAAGATGTTTGGTAAGAGTTTTAGCTTGAGCACATGTACATGCCAATGTTTAGTCTTAGTCATAGCACTACCTACAGTACTTGCAACAGGAAATGACATTTATCATACTTTGATGTACTCCTTTGTATGTTGACAAAGATCTATTTCACATGAGGTCAGAAATGACATTTTCAATCAAAACTGGGCAAGAGTGTACTTGTAAAGTCTGAAGGCATAAGGAAAGAGGCTTAAACCCCTTTTATGGCCTATCTATGCAAGTAGATGCCTTCATGTGAGGCAATAAGAAACCCTTGGACACAGCAAGTGATTTTTAACTAATTTGTTCTGCATCCAACAGCCATGCAATTCCAGAGCTATGTCGTAAGACCTGCAATGACCCCGTGGTTGCCACTCCCCCAACAGGCACAGAGTGCAAGGGCCCATTTGAACAAAGTGATACAGGAGAGCAGGGTTCAGGCTGTAAATTTAAGTGAGGACCCAGGTGCATGTCCACTCCCCCACTGGGAACTCTTCGGCCTGATCACAGATGCCAGGCATGATGTTGCTACACACACTTATGGCAATTTTTTCTGTCATCAGTCTACACTCATTATCCCATAATTAAATTGAAAGTGAAACACAATTTGAGGTCAAAGGAACTGTCTGCAGTGTCACGGCTCTTCCTGTGACCTCAAGCCTCCACAGGATTTCTTGTGTTTTCTTCCCTAGTGTCTCCATCTATGTGGATATGTGTGGAGGCTCCTGGTTCACCAGCTAACCTGTGTTCCATTATCTGCACACCTGTTCCTCATCAAGTTTTGCCTTAACACAATCCTGTCTCTGATCTCTGTAGGCAATTCCTTCGACCTTGTGGCTTGATTTTTGTTGATATGCATTGTCAGCTGTGAGACATCATATAGACAGGTGTGTGCCTCTCCAAATCATGTCCAGTTCAATCAAGGCGTATAAACAGTGTCATAAGGGGGAATACTTAACAGTATTTCTATGTGATATTTTTTCCCTTTTTAATAAATTAGCAAAAATTTCGAAAATTCTGTATTTGTGTTGTCCTTATGGGGTATTGAGTGTAGACTGATGAAGAAAGGGGTCCAGGGAAGTGAAGGGGTCTGTATACTTTATGAATGCACTGTATGTATGTGAAGTTAAAATATATGTATGTGACAGGAGGATGAATGTATGTGAATAGAGAATGTGAGAAAGGAGAATGCACATGTGAGAAGGAAACTATTCTTTTCAAGATTCTTTAAGTGATTTGCCTCCTCCCTACCTATCTCTGACACATGCCTCTCATTTAGATATATGTTTAAAGGATTAAAAACACAATAGTAATGGACAAATAATCTAAAACGGTCTGAATTTAAATATGACTGTAGTGAGTGTAATAACTTGCCTGTGGAGTGAGGCGAGACAGGAGTCCCTGACTATTCCACTCGTTGTCCCACTCCTGAGCAGCGCTCAGCTCAGCGGTATGCTGCTCCAGTATGGATGCCACCACAGATGCATGATGGAAAGTCTGCGCGGTCACAGGAAGAAGGACGTCCTGCTGGTAGTCCTTTACTTCTGAAATCATAGCACACATGCACACACGCACATGCAGGCACGTGCACACAGACAGACAGACAGACAGACACACAGACACACAGACACAGACACACACACACTTTCAATTCCTTCTCCTTCCTCGGTAACACATTGGTGATGCAATCACCTTATATGTCAGAGCTTTGCTCTCTCCTTACATAATATCCCCAAAACCATTGTGTACAGATGACCATTATTACAGTTATAGATTCTAGTTCGTTACACATTTTGCACCAATATGGATTCTCAGGGGGGATAATAAATGGTAAATGGACTGTACTTATATAGCGCTTTTCTAGACGGATCGACCATTCAAAGTGCTTCATATTACATTACACATTCACCCATTCACACAGAACTTATTCTATACATGAGTACTCTCTAACTGATTCTTTCACTAATGCACACGCATGGGGGCGATTTGGGGTTTAGTATCTTGCCCAAGGATACTTCGGCATGCAGACTGGAGGAGCTGGGAACCGAACCACCGACCTTCTGGTTGGTGGGCGACCGCTCTAACTCCTGAGCCACAGCCACTATAATAATAAGCAATAATTATCTATAGTCAGGTCCATTAAGTATATTTACCGTAATTTCCGGACTATAAGCCGCTACTTTTTTAACACGCTTTGAACCTTGTGGCTTAAACAATGATGCGGCTAATTTATAGATTTTTATGGGCTAGTGAGCTTCATGCTGCCAAAACATTTAGCCTCGTCACATCAGACCAATGAAATTACCAAACAGGTCACAGTGGACCAATGAAACTGTTAGAATTAGATCAAACACACTCACACTAAATTCTTCAGATCAGTCATTTTGTGCTTAATGCACACACCCTCATCATGGAAAACACACGAAGAAATGCATATGATGCAGCTTTTAAGTTAAAGCCAATCGATCTGGCTGTTGAAAAAGGAAATGGAGCTGCTGCACATAAGCTTGGCATCAATGAATTGATGGAGAGATGTTGGAGACGGCAGCGTGAATGTGTAAATATCTCATGTTACAACGTAGACACCTGCGGCTTATAGACAAGTGGGGCCTATACAGCTCTGGAAAAAATTAAGAGACCACTTCAAATTTTTCTGAAATCAGCATCTCTACATGTTTGACAGCCATTCCATTCTAGTATCTGTTGAATTCCAACACAAGCACACCTCATTCTACTTCATGAGGTATTGATTAGGTAAACACCTGAACCAAATCTTGTTTAACAAGGAAAAGTATAAAAACCACTGCTGTGGTCATCACTATTCTCTTGTAATAGGACCAGTTGGATGGCAAAAACAGTGCTAGTAGTACCTCAAAAGTAATTGGTTTTAAAAAAATAACTACTGACCATGCCAAAAGAGTTGAAAAGAAAAGTTTTGAGTGAGGAAAAGAAGGGTTCAATTCTGGCTTTACTGGCAGAGGGATACAGTCAGGTTGCTTCCATCCTTAAAATTTCTAAGACGGCAGTTCATAAGAACAAGGTCAAGCAGCAGACATTGGGGACAACAAAGCTATAGGCTGGCAGAGGGCGAAAACGACTCTCCACTGACCGGGATGACCGTCAACTCATTTGAATGTCACTCAGCAACCGTAGGATGACATCAAGTGACCTACAAAAAGAATGGCAAATGGCAACTGGGGTGAAGTGCACAGTGAGAACAGTTCGAAACAGGCTCCTAGGGGCAGGGCTCAAGTCGTGTAAAGCTAGAAAAAAGCCCTTCATCAATGAGAAGCAAAGAAGAGCCGAGCTGAGGTTTGCAAAAGACCATAAGGATTGGACCATAGAGGACTGGAGTAAGGTCATCTTCTCTGATGAGCCCAATTTTCAGCTTTGCCCAACACCTGGTTGTCTAATGGTTAGACAGAGACCTGGAGAGGCTTCCTTCTGCTCTGACAATATTCCCCAACTCTGACGGCTGGTTTTTCCAGCAGGACAATGCTCCATGCCACACAGCTAAGTCAGTCAAGGTGTGGATGAAGGACCACCAGATCAAGACCCTGTCATGGCCAGCCCAATCTCCAGACCTGAACCCCATTGAAAACCTCTGGAATGTGATCAAGAGGAAGATGAATGGTCACAAGCCATCAAATAAAGCTGAGCTGTTTGAATTTATGCGCCAAGAGTGGCATAAGGTCACCCAACAGCAATGTGAAAGACTGGTGGAGAGCATGCCAAGACGCATGAAAACTGTGATTAAAAATCAGGGTTATTCCACCAAATATTGATTTCTGAACTCTTCCTAAGTTAAAACATTAGTATTGTGATGTTTAAAAAATAAACATGAATTTGTTTTCTTTGCGTTATTTGAGGTCTGAAAACACTGCATCTTTTTTGTTATTTTGACCATTTGTCATTTTCTGCAAATAAATGCTATAAATGACAATATTTTTATTTGGAATTTGGGAGAAATGTTGTCAGTAGTTTAAAGAATGAAATAAAAATGTTTATTTTACTCAAACACATATCTATAAATAGAAAAACTGATAATTTTGCAGTGGTCTCTTAATTTTTTCCAGAGCTGTATATGTACAAATTATTTTTTCTTTTTAAATTTAGTGGGTGTGGCTTATATTCAGGTGCACTCAATAGTCCAGAAATTACGGTATCTTATTTCATTCTTATTTTATTCTATTTATATTTTGTATATTTAAGACTAAGACTTTACTGTGCATAAGAAGTTTACTGTGCATTTTTTATCTTAAGAGTCTACTGTTTATTGTTTATTCTTTTATCCTATTCTCTATACCTGTTTGCAAGCAGTTGTTGTTGTCATTTGCAAACTGTCCTGTGTGCTGTTTCTGTCTGTATAAGCTGCTGGAAACTTAATTTCACTGAGGGAGTCATCCCAAAGGGAACAATAAAGTCTAGTCTAAGTCTAAGTATTTGGACAGCATAGTGTTGTTAAGTATCGTCTGTCTGTTATTTCGGATCTACAGTCATTTTTAGAAAATAAAATAAATAAATAAATAAATAATTAGACAATTAACAGTTTTGTGGCCTGGTGTGGCTTGTTCCATCATTATTTCATGACAAATTAAGCAGATAAAAAAATGAATTGAATTTGCATTTAATAGAATTCTCTATTGGTACATTCTTAAAATACAGGGATGTACTGAGAATCTCAGCAACACCAAAAACTGTTCAAACCCAAGGAAGACAACTAAACTGAATGAAAACAGAATTATTTCCTTGTTGAAGGAATACCTCTTCACAGCATCCAGCCTGTCAAGCCAAGTAAAGTCAATTTTATTCATATGGGACCAAATCATAACAGAGGTTATCTCAGGGCACTTTTCATACAGTGCAATGCAATTTTGCTATTCTGCTATTGCTATTCAGTTTTAAGAGATTTTTGAGACTTTTGGCTTTCATCTTTCTTCTGCATTTCAACTGTGTTATCAGACATTGTTTCAGCAATCCATTTAGGCTACAGCATTCACACTGCATTTTCTGCAGGAAATGCATTTTGTAGTCATCTCTACTTGTTTGTCCCAGCCTCTGAAATATTGGAGTAAAGAAATACATATTTTATGTGGGCTCATTACTATAGGTCAGTGACGCAAGCTATATTCTTTACAAACTGTTATGCTGTGTTATGTGTTATGGCCTCCTCCTTGTGTTCCCTCCTCTTGGGCTGTGTGTGTGTGTGTGCGTGTGCGTGTGCGTGTGCTTTGTTGCAGGGGTATGACACTGTGCTGGTTGCTGGTCTCACCTGTTCTCCATCAGCTTATTAAATCAGAACATCTACCCTGGCTCCCAGTCACAAGCTGCCAGATCATCCCCATTTACCACGTGCCCTGCCAGTTCCAGCACAGCTATCCGCCTCTGGAACTCCTGCCCCCAGCTCCTGCCGCCAGTCTCCCCAGCCTCCCTTTGGGCTACCTGAGCTTCCGTGGCTCCTTGCCCCAGCACTAGCCCTACACTCCCTGACTCACCGCCCTCACTTCTCCTTGCCCACCTGGTCTGATTCCTACCCCCTTCCTTTTCTGAAAGGCTGCTCAATGATCAGTAAAGACCACCCTGTCTTGAGTCTGCTTTTGGGGTTTAGTCCAGAGTTTTAGCATGATCATGACACAGAGCCTCATTCTAGAAAAAAGCATTAACTCTGGTGCTGTATTCAGTGGAGTGGTTAGATTTTACATTCCATATTTAAAAAGGAACGAAATACTCAAAAGACTATTCAAATAACTGAAAAGACATTTCTTTGGATTAAAAACATCATTCTTTAACCATTTCTATGGTACAACAGGACTGAAATGGTACATGCTTGGTGCTTTCTTTATAAGTGTAATTCACTGATTGGTGGCTAGGAAGTGCTCACATTGATATTATGATATCAAATTCCACCACAGTATTTTCATCTCTGGCCAAACTCCCACCTGTGGCCAGGGCTGTTCATCAGGCTGCTCAGCCTCAGCACCTGGCTGTATTCTGTCTGACTCCCAGAACATTGGCTTTATAGACAATCTGATTTTTTTGGGACAGGACACATCTTTTCAGAGCAGACGGACTCCACTTAAACATATCAGGCAGCACACTACCACATCCACCAATGACTGCAATGGTCTACACCACCAGCCTCCCATAACACAAGACAAACTGTTCACTGCCCTAAAACTCATCCCAAATAACAAAGCACCAGGGCCTGATGGCTTCCCTGCTAAGTTCTACAAACACTTCTGATCCATTCTAGCACCACTCTACTTCCAGATGATAAGTCAATCAGAACAAAAAACAAAACTCCAACATGAATACAGCTACAGTATCAGTCCACCTCAAACACAATAAAGACCCAACATTACTGTCAAGCTACTAGCCCATCTCTCTAATTAATGTAAACATTAACATCATCACCAAAGCATTAACCCATAGATAAAAAAACTATTCACTTTCATTAACTGGATCAAAATTCTTTGCACATCACCTTCACCCACCATCATCACCAATGAAGTAATATCATGTAGTTTCACACTACACCAGGGGACCAGACAAGGATGTCTACTCTCTCTCTCACTGTTCACCATTTTCATTGAACCGCAACAGCCATTTCTCAGAAACACAGAAATTAAAGGAATTCAAATATTAAGTATACACCCCAAAATCAGCCTTTACGCTGATGATTTATTACTGATTTTTACTAGGGATGGGCATTTTAATCACTTTTTGAAGTCAATTAATCAAGCCAATTTAAGTCGCTTAGTTGTGATGTCCACTCAAACCAAAATAATATGCTGTCATATTGAGTCATGTTTTTTGTGCTGTAGTGTACAGATGCACTAACTTTACCTCCTAAGCTCCACTCATCAACAATGCACCTCAGAACAATTCCCAGCAGTGTGCCCCATCTGTGCTGCGAGTCTAAAGCACAGAACCTGAAATATTCCAGTCACTGTCCATGTAATGGTGACAGCGACCAAAAAACTCTGAGACCCGTCCATGTATCAGTTGTTACTGCTACTTTTTGGCTTCCATCAGATTCTTTTTCAGAGCTGTAGCTGCATATCATCTGAAATCATTTAAGTCACCAAAGCTATTTGTTATTTATTGTTCCTGTCATTAGCTGTCACATGAGCATTCAAGTTCTATAAACCCATAAGCCCAGATGTAGGCCAGATAGCCAGACATAAAACATTTTCACCCGACTACTTTCTGAATGTTTCAAGTTACGTCACTGTCACTTTATATATTGTTATAACTCTAATCTTAAACCAGTTAAGGATTTTTGTCATCACACATCTGGTTATCAGAGAAACAAGCCGCAACAGCTGCTTGTCCTGTGTCCGCGTCTGGAACTGCAGTGATTATTATTATCGTATTGTAATCCCTCTGATTATTATTATTAGGGCCCGAGCGGCTGAGGTTGCGAGGACCCTATTGGAATTGCTCCGATTATTAGGGCCCGACCTCGAAGCACGCAAAGGCCCTATTGTAATTGTTAAGATTATTAGGGCCTGTTCACTGAAGAATTTGGTGCAAAGACCCTATTGTTTTTCAAATGATTATTATTACTATTGTAATCGTTCAGATTATTAATATTAGGGCCCAAGCACTGAAGGTGCAAGGAACCTATTGCTTTTGTAGAGATTATTATTATGATTATTATTTTGATTATTATTATTCTGTGCACAAAATCGCATATTTCAAGGGCTTTAGGACACTTGAAAGCTCAACAAAATTGACACATACCTGCTTAGAAAGTGCTGAAAATTGGCACACACATCAGACTCATTTTATTTAATTTGGGTATTGGGAATGAGTGTGGCAAAATTGCTTGGTAGCGCCACCTACAAAAGTTCAATGGAACAGCCCCTGAAGCACGTTTTACCTACAAATATAAAAATTGGCACAGTTATGTAGCATAGCAAGACTTACAAAACAGTCTCTTGGAGCCATCCTCTAAACCCAACAGGAAGTCAGTTATTTTGACTTGAAAATGAATTTTCTGTAATTGGTAATTTTCAGGGCTTGTATTTAAACCTATAACTCATGGATGCTTTATCAGATCAGCTTCAAATTTGGATCAGTTACAACACTGAGACATAGATGATGCTAAATGTTCCAAAATCTTGAGTTTTCGTTGAAAGGCGTGGCTGTGGCGGCCCCTCAAATTGCGATGTCTTGCCATGAAACAGGAAGTTGCATTCAACTTTGGTAGTGCCAACGTTGCACACATATGTAACATCCCAAGACTTTTAAAAAAGTCTCTTGGAGCCATGTCCAAACAGGAAATCCACTATGTTGATTGTAAGCCAAAAAAATTATGTATTTTTGGCCATTTCCACTTGATTGCACTTGATAGAATTCCCCCTAGACGCTTTATCCGACTGACTTTAAAAGTTGGAAATAAGTTATTAAGATTTAGACGAGGTTAAATTGCAGAGCTTTTGAGTGTTGAAGGGCGTGCTTGTCCTGGCCCCTTCAATGACTCAACATTGAAAACAGACAGTTGCATTTAACTTGCTGTAATTCAGCCATACTTGGTCCAAACTGCTTCAAACTTCACAGTTTGGTTAATGGTCTCTACCTGCACACATCCATATGTCAATATTCATAAAATTGTTGTAGCATCACCTACTGAGAACAGGAAATTACATATTTTGTAGTTTGACGTGCTGTTACCAGTAGGTTGACCTGATCCACTTCAAATGTTGCCTTAAGGCCTTCATGATGACTTAATGAGAAAATTGTAGCTTTTAGTTGCAGGGCATGCCCGTGAAGGCATGGTTAATTTCAATCCTGCAGTCGGAGACCATTTGAAGTAGTTTGCTGCTTGATTTTTGTTCTTTATTGCTGTTATTTTTGGTTTTTGGTAAACTGTAATGATCCATTAGAAATGAAGACTGTAGTTTCTGTTTCTGTACATTTGACCAATCTAGATGTTCACTTGTGATCCAGCAGAGAAAGCTCTTTTAGCTTGACTTATTGACTTCTCAGTGAACAAAAGTAAGGGTGATGCAGTGTTGTTTTGATATGGAAGTCCTGTATGTGCCAGGAACATGTGCACACTAAGTGTGTGTGCCTTTCATCAATTAATTAATAATAAGAAATTTGCATTACGGTCTGATTACATGTATGGTCCTGTGTTTCTTGTAAATATATTTAGAATTTGTGTCAAGCTGTTGGAACTCCCTCTTGTGGTGTGTGTGTGGGGTGAGTGAAGGAGGGGGGTCTTTTTCTGTCTTGCCAATATATTGCTTCTGTTCATTTCTCTCCTTGCACTGAACGGTTTATTCTCTCCCCCTTTCTATCACAGATTGTGCTGGGCAGTAACTGTTCTTCCTCCGTTACCTCATCACCCTTTCCATTTCTTTTTCTCTCACTCTCGTCATCTTTACCAATATGTCATCTCCTTAACCAAAGCTGTTAGGTTAACTGATGACTCTAAATTGCCCGCATTTGTAAATGTGAGTGTGAATGGTTGTTTGTCTTTACGTGTTAGCCCTGTGATGGACTGGCAATCTGTCCAGGGTATACCCTGCCTCTTGCCCAATGTCAGCTGGGATAGACTCCAGCCCCCCCACGACCGTTAACGGATAAGTGACATAGATAATGAATTAATAATTTAGTTTTCTTACTTATCAGACAAAAATATATTGACCACCAAAATATCATGAATTCTTAGTGACTTATGAATTCATATTTACCAATTGTATTACAATTTTTATGAAAGTTGCTGCAATTTTGAAATTCTGGGCTAGTATAATAACAATAAAACACTGAGAGACAGTGGTGAAACATGAAACTCTCCAGATCAAATGAACACAGCATGTATGCTGTATGTGTAGTATGAGGCCTACCTTTCAGTTGCTTCTTTCCTGGCCCTTTAGTGCAGTGTGGTAAACGGAGGGGCTGAACATGGAAGCTGTGCAATGCTCCTGGACTCTAAACAGAAAAATGTAACTCATCAGGAATAATCTGATGTTCTCTGGGCAGGTTATAATTAATGATACAAAAATTAAGACCATGCAACCAATCAGTTAATTGTTACAATTAATTAATTGTCACAAATAAAATCCAACTCCAACTTAAGTCCTTTCCTATGGACAGAGGTAATCCAGCATTTATTATTAATCTACTGTATGTACTGGAGTTTCCTTACATAATACAGCTGCATATGCACTGGGAATACAGTCAACCTGCACAAGTAAAATGCCTTGTGGATACAGTATCTTTGACAACTGACAACTTTGCATTAAGATAAGAGTTGTATCACAACTTTACTTGGTTACATTTGTCCTCTAGAGTTGCAAAATAGTATAATACACTTGAGTAGAATTTACTTGAGTATAAGTGGCATTCCCACAGTGTAAAAATATAAGTATCAAAAGTAAAAGTACTCACTATGCAGAGGGCGCCCTGTTAGATTTTTAATTTTATTGAGTTGGTACTAATGACGTGTGTAACTTGTAGCTACACTGTACATGTCAAATAAATGCAGTGGAGTAAAAAGCACAATATTTTCCTCAGAAATGTAGTGAAATCAAAGTATAAAGTTGGATAACATTGGTATACTAAGTAAAATACAGCCACTTAAATGCACTTAGTTACACTGACTATAACCTGATCTAGACAATTCAGCGATACAATAGATTTTGTCTGGTTTTTCAAAATTTCAAAAACATTTCTGATAAACACATTTTTCTCAGTTTGATATAGCAGATGACTGTTAATACTATGATACCATAAGCCTCAGCAGCAGTTGCTATGCTTTTTTTTTTTTGTTCATTTTTTGCACTGACGATTCACTTCAAAAATTGAAATATACCACTGAAACAGATGCAAATTGACTTTATCTATATCTCTGCAGGCCCTGACTAACTGCAAACATTGTTTCAGAGTGATGACTGCCATTTAGTTTGTGTGCTTTCTAAACAGAGGGGGAAATTTTGAGGGTCTGATTAACCTAAGCACGCCTGAAATGGCCATTCTCCAAATCCTGCTAATCGATTTGTGACACTTTCATGTAATTAAGCTTTTTCCAGACACCAAAATGCAACTTTAAAAAGTTTACTTGTGTTTCACTGTAGAGTGGGAGTCTGCAGTTAATAGGCAGCCAGGGGACAGCCAGCTGGGCTTTGATTGCAGTAGCAATGGCTCTCTGGAGGGCCACTGATTTACCTGTAGGGGGAGAAGATGGCTTTGGATGACATGTTACATGATAACAAAATGCCCTGTCATGCTAAAATAATTTTTAAAACTTGCAGAGATGAAAAAGAGAGAACAACAGCATTTTTCTCATTTCTGTAATAGTATGATAGTGTTTCTTAATGTGTTCCTGTCATGATAAAATATTTTCATTTAAACCAACATTTTTCTGGGATAGATTTTGATTTCTTATACAGCATGTGACTGTCATACCAAATCACCTGCTGTCAGGACCATAAGTATTTGGACACCTACACATTTTCTGTTTGCCAGTCTCTGTGCTTCAGCACATTCAATGTGCTTCAGCACATTCAATACGTGTCTGCGGGTCTAGTTTTAGACCCGCAGACAGGTATTAAAGGGGTCCTAGTCCCCTGTGCATTGAGCACCTAACAACCCGCCAAAGAAAGTTGCACCTGCAGGTACACAGGCATGATGCAAGTCACGGATTTAAAGCAGCACAGAGATTGGAAAACTTTACACCAAGGATGAAATGTTTCTCTTTGAAAAGGTCCCACATTTTTCAACTTTGTGTAACAGTGCCATAAAATCAGGGTGGTATGACAATTCACTCGCTTAAGTTTTGTGTTAGTTGGGTGGAAATATGTAAAGACATGACCACCTCAGGTGTATGAGAACAAGTTGTGAATGTTCTAAACAACCTTTATAACATTCACATTTTTTGGAGTATCACAACTCTTTTCATACACTGCCATCATGAGAGGACATAGCTGATATATGCAAAGTTCCATGCAGACTGCACAAAAGAGAAAGAGAAAATAATGTTTGTATACTAGTTTTGCTAGAAAACCACCATCTAGTGGCCAGTTGGCACCAAATTTTGCACAGAGACTCAGTAAGGCATGACAAACTATACAACCAAGTTTCATGTACTGTAAATAGAAGTGATTGTTGCCAAGATATGCAGCACTTTCTGTTTTGACAGGTATGTACAGGAAGTTGTTCCTTTATAAGTTGTGCATCTTCTGGAATAAAAAATCTGATATCTTTTGACCAGGAAAATCCATACATCATATGTGTGAAATTTAGTGCACATAATAGACACAGTCTAGGAGGAGTGCAAAAAATAGGTGGTGCTATAAGTATGGCTGAATATTTGCATGGTGATGCATTCAGGCTGGGCCTCTTGTCAAACGTGAAGTTTGAGGCAGATTGAACAAGTTATATTTGAGTTACAACAGCTTACTCATGGCTGCTTCATGGCGAAGCATCGAAAACGCCCTCATCGGCACGCCATTCAACAAAGCCCAAAAAGCCTGACAATTTAACACCACAAAGGTCTTTAGAAGTCACCTACCAAATTTGAAGTCAATTGGATCAAATCTCTAGGAGTACATTAAAGTAGAGGCTTTTCTGTACGTCTTGAGGTGTTTCGTGTACCTGCCAAATTTTGTACACATACATAAAACGCTGGGGCTGCTTCATTGAAAATCTCTAGGGGGCGCCCTTGAGCCATTTTGCCACACCCACACCCGAGACCTATCAGACTGATAATAGAAATGCCAAGTTTCTTGAGCATCCAAGATTGACTGCCTCCTGAAATGTGCCGAAAGTAATTAGGGGGTGCTAGAGAGCTGCTATAGCACGCCCATGGCCAATTGTGATATCAAATCAAAGTGCTTAGGTTTTTAAACGTGTGTAAAGTTTTGTGCGTTTTTGCGCATCCTAAAGGCCTCAAAACTGCGATCAAAGAATGAAACTTGACGCAGGAAATCCACAATGGCTGACTTCCTGTTTGACGAAAAATTCTCAAAAACATTTAGTAAGTCTACAATGATGAGAAATGACCTCACCAAATTTCATGAAAATCCAAGCAGTTTTTTTCAACATGGCCTGTGTTTGGGGGCGCTGACCACGCCCAAACCCAGTCGCTCAAGAATAATTACATTTTCATGAGGTCTAAGGTATGTGTAAGTTTTTTCGTTGCTTGGGCCCTAATCATCAATCACATCAACCAGCAGGCAAGCTAACATTAGAAGGCATTAACCAGTTAAAACAACAGTATCACAATAGATTTCACAGGCTTTGCAGTGATGTTAGCTCAACTGTTCAACAAAAGGAGAGCCAGGTCAGGGTCAGTTTTGATCCCCAAAGCCAAGAAGGGTCCATCAATCAAATGTCCTATGGTCTCCAGCTTTCCTGCTGACATTACTCCAATTCATGTTTGGCTTTTCAGTTTTTTCGTTCTTGCATGGAGTTGTCATTGTTTTTGTGTTGGAGTCATGTGCTGGGGGCTGCTTGGTAAAGCTGGATGGCTTAAATCAAAGGAACAAAGATGACGAAAAAAGATGGCCTCTAGATGACTGTTTGACATGTGGGGGAGTTTTACAAAGGCTTCTTTGTTAAGGCCAATTCAGATAACATGCAGGTGCCAGGTAAAGGGGGGAGGTTAGCAAGTGGCATGCAAGAAGTTTAGATGTATTATCAGTCCTATATGTGTGAACATGCTAATGTTAACCAATAATCTAACTATAAGCAAACGTAACAAAGCTCAGGTAATACACTGAATCAAATCAATACAATACGCTAACAAAAGTTGGCACCTCTATCCTTAGCCATGCTGTGCTATGTAGAGTAAGGTAAACTAGGCCCAGTTACATACATTACAAAGTCCACTGGAGTGGAAAAGAAGATGCCTTATTGGTGTGCTGCTTTGCAAAGTCCTGTTGTTGGATTTAAGATCCAGTAAACTGCAGCTGTCCTACCTGCTATAATTAGAAATGACTCCCTTCCTTCTAAACCCAACTGGTTGAGGCAGATGGCCACCTACCCTGAGTCTGGTTCTGCTCAAGGTTTCTGCCTCTTAAAAGGAAGTTTTTCCTTGCCACTGTCGCCTACTGCTGCTCATGGTGGGATTTGTTGGGTATTTCTCTGTAAATACCTATTTTAAAGAGTAAGGTCTAGACCTGCTCTATATGAAAGGTGCCTTGAGATTACTTTTGTTGTGATTTGGCGCTATATAAATAAAATTGAATTGAACTGAATTCTTGAGGAGCAGCATCTTCTTTTTGTTGACCTGGTGACATCATGGGTCCTGGGCTGTACAGTGACCAACTATAGCTGGAGTTGGGGATTTTACACCTAGGTGTGAAACGTGAAGGACACAGGGAGACTGAGTTCAATGGCTCTTCTTTGTCTGTGGAACAAAAGGGGCCATTTGGTATTGTCCTCCAGTTTGAGTGGGCTCAAATAACAAAATGTCAGTGTGCCAGTTCCACTAGCAGCTATTGGAAAATGAACTGGAAACAGTTATGTTTGAATTTCAATTGTTCAACTTGACCAACGGCCTTAAAAAACTGCATCTGAAGAAGGGATGAGGACCTTAGGGTTAGGGTTCACTGCTGTGGGCACACCATGGCCATGAGATGGAAATAAATTGTAACAGGGGGTTATGGAAAATGTAAAATTGACAATTCTGAGAAGACCACTATTTTAAGTTGCAGATACAATAAAACAGGGCAATCAGACAGGCAGACTGAGGCATTTAGAGGATAATCCTAAACTATCATGAATTCATGCTCTATAATATTTGTGAAGATGAGTACTCTCTTGGCTCTCAGCTAGTTTTCCAACTGGCAATAGCCTTAATTAAGGCATATTACTGAAAGATATTGTATAAAAAAATATTAAGATCTACTTCCTTGTTATCATAAGTTACATGTGGCACTAATTTAGGTAGGTAAAATGTGATTACGCGCAGCAAGATGGCCTTAGTTAACATTTCTTAGCAGAAACAGTTTTGTTAAGCAGGCAAGGACTGAATGTAAATAACATCCATAATATTGATAAAACTTAATTTTATTTCCTGATCGATGATCAATGTTAATCACTTTATCCACCAGTGGTCATAATGTTATGGCTGATCGGTGTATTTCTGCCCATGCCCAAGCAATAACAGAACCACTGCAGTGTTTGACAGATGAGATGGTGGCTTTGGGTCCTGAGCTGTTCCTTTTTGCTTTCTATCATTGTGACAGAAGTTGATTTTTGTTTCATCAGTCCATTCATCCCTGTTCCAGAACTCTACCAGTTTCTTTCTGTATATATTTTTCTTCACTATGCAGATGATTTTCTTCCATTCACAAGACTTCAGGCTACCATTTTGTTTGCCATTTTTAGTTAACCTGTGTACACCAGCTGTTATAGAAAATAACCAAACCAATTACCTTTAATATCTCTCTGACAGACTATTGCTTATTTGAGCCTCTTTCTTATAGTCTTCACTTGCAAGGTCATGTCTTTACTCCTCATATTGACAAACAACTGCACCTCAATCAACACTGTGCCATACACACTCTTTGTGCATAAACTAACCTTGAAACTACACAAAGCTCCCCAGGAAACATTTAATAGTAAAGTATCCAATTACCTTTGAACACCTTACCTTTACCTTTATGTGTTAAATCCATCCACCCACCCACTACATTGATGAAAACCCACTCAATTTAAAGCTTAAATTTTAATGTTGTATCTGTTATTTTTTATTTCAAATTGCATGTGCTGAAGCACAGAGCCTGAAAAACTAAAAAAAATGTGTAATTACACAGGGACTAATATGCTTAACAGCCACAAAAGAGTCCTGGAAACGGTTTGTCAATAAAATGTACTAGCAACAAGTTTCAAACAGCATTTGTTTTTGATGTTCATGTAAGACCAAAAAGTTGTCCATTTGTTACTAAAATTCTGTAGCTAAAACTGAACATTGTACAGGATCCTTTCTTATTTTCTTACCTGATGTCAGTCACTTATTTTAGCATTATGTTGTTTTTAGAGGATTTGCATTGATGACTATCTGCAAGGATCATATACAGTTAGGCCCAAAAATATTTGGGCAGTGACACAATCTTCATGATTTGGGCTCTGCATGCCACCACATTGGATTTGAAATGAAACAACTACAACGGAATTGAAGTGCAGACTTTAAGGTTTAATTCAAGGGGTTGAACAAAAATATATGATTAAACATGTAGGAATTGTAGCTATTTTTATACAAACGATCCTCATTTCAGGGGCTCAAAAGTAATTGGACTAATAAACATAACCCTAAGTAAAATGTTACTTCAATATTTTGTTGAGAATCCTTTGCAGGCAATGACTGCCTGAAGTCTGGAACCCATGGACATCACTAAACGCTGGATTTCCTCCTTCGTGATGCTTTGCCAGGCCTTTACTGCAGCTGTCTTCAGTTGTTGCTT
Organism: Lates calcarifer; assembly: GCF_001640805.2. Lineage (NCBI taxonomy): Eukaryota > Metazoa > Chordata > Actinopteri > Centropomidae > Lates > Lates calcarifer. The sequence continues at coordinate 213,921 of NC_066838.1, read as the reverse complement.
GTTTGAGGGTCTTTCTGCCTTAAGTTTTGTCTTGAGCAAGCGAAATGCATGCTCGATTGGGTTGAGATCTGGTGATCTCAGCCATTGCAGAATATTCCACTTCTTTGCTTTAAAAAACTCCTGGGTTGCTTTTGCAGTATGTTTTGGATCATTGTCTATCTGTACTGTGAAGTGCCGTCCAATCAACTTTGCTGCATTTGGCTGAATCTGAGCAGAAAGTATATCCCTATACACTTCAGAATTCATCCGGCTGCTTCTGTCTTTTGTCACATCAATAAACACAAGTGACCCAGTGCCATTGGAAGCCATGCATGCCCATGCCTATACACTGCCTCCACCATGTTTTACAGAAGATGTGGTGTGCTTTGGATCATGAGCTGTTCCAATTCTTCTCCAAACTTTCTTCTTCTCATCACTCTGGTACAGGTTGATCTTAGTCTCATCTGTCCAAAGAATGCTGTTCCAGAACTGGGCTGGCTTCTTCAGGTGTTTTTTCGGCAAAGTCAATTCTGGCCTTTCTATTTTTGAGGCTGATTAATGGTTTGCACCTTGTGGTGAATCCTTTGTATTTACTCTCATGAAGTCTTCTCTTTATGGTAGACTTAGATACTGATACACCTACTTCCTGGAGAGTGTTCTTCACTTGAGTGGATGTTGTGAAGAGGTTTTTCTTCACCATGGAAAGGATTCTGCGATCATCCACCACTGTTGTCTTCCGTGGACGTCCAGGCCTTTTTGAGTTCCCAAGCTCATCAGTGCACTCTTTTTTTCTCAGAATGTACCAAACTGTTGATTTGGCCACTCTGAACATTTCTGCTATCTCTCTGATGGATTTCTTCTTTTTTTCAGCCTCAGGATGGTCTGTTTCACCTCCATTGAGAGCTCCTTTGACCACATGTTGTGTGTTCACAGCAACAGCATCCAAATGCAAAAGCCACACCTGGAATCAACTCCAGACCTTTTAACTGCTTAAATGACAGGTTAACGAGGGAAGAGCCCATGCAGCCTTGTTATTTTTTTTGCAGCCTTCTGAGTCAATTGTCCAATTACTTTTGGTACCTTGAAAAAGAGGTGGCTACATATTAAAGAGCTGTAATTCCTAAACCCTTGCTCCAATTTGGATGTGAATACTCTCAAATTATAGCTATATAAATTACAGAGAGTCTGCACTTTAAGCCCATATTGATTATATAATTGTATCCTGAATATGTTTTCGTAAACAGCTAAAATAACAAAACTTTTGTTACTATCCAAATATTTTTGGGCCTAACTGTATAAGGTGTCACACTTGACTCAGCAGACACTCCAGAGTGTAAGATAATGAGACTTAAGCCATTATGACATATAAACTCTGAAAAATGTTCAGAGTACCAGGTACAGACATTCTCTGGTGTTGCCATTTCACACATACAGCACACAGTTGGAGAATGTCAATGTGAGACTACTACTGACATCTACTGAAATTTTTCATTTGATCTAAGCAAGGGGTGGGGCTTGCAGGTAGAACACAGAGAGACCAGCGCTGCAGGAGACATGGTTATCAACATGCCCACTTGCTCACTGTGAATTTTCCAGACCTTTGCCTGCTCTATTCAAACATGGGTTCGCTCGGACATACATACTTATACTCGGGAGCTGGCAGGTTAAAGTCAGGTTAATGTCAGGTATAGTTGATTTGAGATTTGCATTCACACATACACCTTTCCCAGATAGTGTCTAGAACATTCCAGGTTTACAATGTATGTCTGAAAGCAGCTTGAGAGGGCCCTTGAATAAGAGTGTGGTGATTCCAGTCCACTTGGTGGTAGTAATGCAGCTCTAGGCTGGTTTTCCCAGTCCCCCACCCCCTGCCACCACCAACCCCACTCCCCACCCCCACCCATACATGCAGACTGGTGATCTCTGTACCTGTTGGCTGGTCTGACGCTTCGGTAGTCTCTCTAGGCAGCTTCTCCACTAGGCACATGAGCAGGGCGCGTATCTCTGGCTCACTGCTGTACAGAAAAGTCTGGTAACCAATCTCTCCTTTATAACCAATGTCCTGGAAACCAAAATGAGATATTAGGTATACCACTGGAGAACTACAGGCAGTGCTTCAATTGAGTACTCAATCACAAGCATATTTTCCCCACATCTACTATGCATCCTTGAGTGTCTTGTAAAACACACTAGTAAGTAAAATTATTTATTAATGAGTGAAAATCACCGACAAGGGTTTCCTCAAATTATGCATAGTTTTTTTCATGAGGAACACAGGATAATTATCCACTAAACTGCACCGATATAGAGGCTGGAAAACTATTGCTCCAAGAGAGTACATATCTTGGCAGTCTTTATCACTGTTTTAGAAATGTACTGATATTATTGGTAAGGAAGTAAGCTTTGAGTTATTCCCAAAAACAAACAAGAAGTATTCTCTCTCTAATAATTGTGGACAAGGTTTCCCTTTCCTCCTGTTGGACCAGGCACACATACTGTACACTTAACTTTTAAGTTAATTTCCTGTACAGCGGCTGAATCACTGTATTCATTTTACATACGTTAGAAGTGTGTTACCTGACAGGCCTGTGCCAGGCTCATGCCCACTCTGAAGCGGGCAGACATGCCTGGAGGAAGGGAGGTGGCCAGTGCACTGCCCAGGCTGGGATCAATCACCCGGATGCATCTGACCACCGCCTCCACTATGAGCTCACTGCTGAACTGTTTGACACTGTCAATCTCTTCACTCACATCCCTGTAGGACACAAGTCAAAAATTACAATACTGTCAGTTTCATAGCCTATTATATTGTATTGGATCCAAGTTCACAAACTTTACAACCCATACACGTCATCATGGGCTGGCTTACCTACTGCTGAATCCATTACATGAATTGTTTCTGACAGTGATGTTGCTAACCACCAGTCTTATCGTTAGTCAACTAACATGCCATTTCAATAACTCGTGGATGGGTTGGGATGTGCGCAACTGAAAATAAATTCATAAAACGCAGTCGATACTTACGTGCCAACTTGTTTGAGGGCGTGAATCAAAATTTTGTCAACTTCCTCCATCGCTGAAGTCTCTCTGTGGACAAATTAAGGGAACGGGATAACAGGTACCAGCGAGGTTACTAAATAACATAGAGTTAGCTAATACACGTTAGTTTTGTGAAAGCAGCGAAATAGCGTCCGTTATCTGTTAGCCAGGAACTAGCGACTAATTATTTAGCAAGGCTTCCACTTCCTTTCTTGACAAAATGCATTATAATTCTCCGTTGCATTTACAGCATCTTGCTACAAACAAGCTCTTCATATAATGAAAAAGTGTGTTGCATTCCGCAGTAAAACTGAACCTAAACGAGGGTGTCTGCCACCAGTGTAACAAACCTAACATTTGTGTGTCTTGTTCCGTGTGGAAATTAAGTCATACGGGAATTTGGCGTCGGTGTTTCTGGGAGTTTGAGTTTCCTCACGATGTACTGAGGTTGAGAACAAATGGAAAATAAGGGAACATGAAATACGATTCCCAGCATGCATCAAAAGCGACGGTCTCATGACCGGCGTTGTGTCAAACGGTGCGTTCGAGATCTACTGCGGCCGACTGCGCCTGACTCGATGGTCGACGTGAACTGCCGGTGACTGCTAGGATGGAGTATAAAACAGCTGCAGTCAAACCTGACATACTAGACTATACGAGACTGAGTGACGACATTTGCCTTATACCAGTTGTTCTTGCAATTTACCAGTTATATCGAACTCATCGCAAAAAACCTGCGTGGCTGTTCTGTGCTTTTTTAAATTTATAAATATGAGTGTTCCCCTCAAGATGTCAGACTGTTTTGTGAACCTACTGTATATACACACTGTTTACTCAACAGATGTGTTGTTCTTAACATTTCAGGCCAGATAAGTATGAAGAAGAAAAATCAAAGAATGAAAACATCTAGGGTGATGTGTTCAGGTGTGTGTGTGTGTGGGGGGGATACACATGAAATACCTACTAGAGCAACACTTTTGGAGAGATCACCTTTAAAAAAAAAAATCTGTTTTACTGAGAACCATAGACTTGAGAATAAAAAACATGGGCCACCATGTTAAATTAAATGTGAAGGGTAAAAAAAAACTTTCTCTACATCAACAAACTCCTGAAATAAACTGATAAACAGCTTTCTTGCAGGAAATTAAAACAATAGTGTTGGTGTTCACATTTAAAACATGAACTACCATAGGGAGGAGATCAAATAAACCAGATCAACTTTGGAAAAGAAAATCACAGGAGATAAGTTTTTAGAATAAAAACCTACCACACGTCATGCGTGTCAGTGAAGCCCGCAGCCAATCAGGACAAAGTGCTGTCGTCACGGAGGTAGTTCTAAGTCGGTGTAGCCGGAGAAAAGTTGGAGTTTGCTGGAGTTCATGTGATAATAGAGGAGAAAGAGGTCTGCCCATCCGCTGTCTCCACACTGAAAAAAGTGAAACAAAGCTGTTGTTCGTTTAATGTGTTTGTTCCCATTCCAATGGTTGAAGAAAAATACTTCGCACAATTAAACTAAACTTTCTTATTTATGTTAATGGTTGAATCGATTTTTATTAGATTGAGTATGATTCGCACATGCGCATTCTTTAAAACTTCTGGCGGCAATTGTACCAAACGAACCTGCATTTTGGAGCTGTCGATGCTGGTGAGGAGAAAAAAATAAACTGCATTCTGGTAACGGTAAGGTAAGTCGTTCCTATTTTTAAACATGGCTGTGCAAAATCTTTAGCCCTCAGATAAAGACTCTGTCGGGAGTTTGTGCGTGTGTGAGCACTGAAACTTTCTGCCATGTGTTGCTAAACTAAACTACCGCTAAAAAAACCCCCCAACTGTATTGTCCCGCGGGGTCATGGTACGGGCGTCACGGTTCGGTGCACGCAGTCATACGGCGAATACCTCTGAGTGAGTAGCAGGGCTGGACTGGGGCAAAAAAAAATCAGCCCTGGCATTTGTGGCCCAGACCGGCCAACAACGTTATCGGTTGACTGGGGGAGGGGGGTGCGCGCGCATTGCGGCCGGCAGACAATTAACGCTGGCGTGTCGGGCTGCATCGGGTCCGGGCTCAAAATCCGGCTGGTCGCCAGCCCATCCTAAACGCCCAATTGTGTGTGGGGAAAATATGACCAAATATGAAATACTATGCCAGTCCACCCCTGGTGAGTAGCCTATTAAAAAGAAAAAAAAGTCGAGTCCTCGCTTCAATCCAGGTGGCGGTAATGAGCCTAAAAGCTGCCAGCAACCGTCATTAGCCTACAGAGGAAGAAGCAGTGCCAAAAACAGGCTGGAGTCGAATAGTTCCCCCTATCGTCTTTTCTTAACCACTTTTCCTGATGAGAGGGCGAATTTTTAAGGAGTTAGGAGAAGACAACCGCGCCGATCAGAGAATCCGACCACACTTACACTAAATGTGACGTCATTACGCGACGGCGACGTGAGGTCATAGTGCAGTTGCTATGTGATTAATTTTGCTGCCGTAATGTATAATATCAGGGCATGCCAAAGTCATCACTGTCTGAAAATACTTGATGACAGCAGAGATTAATTGCTTAGTGTTTTCTCTGGTTGGTAAAGCTAAGCTGAACTGTGTAATAATGAAGCAACATAAGTTATGTTTTGTCAGGTATTTTATTTCATAGGCATAGTAAATCTGATTTAAAAAGAACAGAAGGCATTATAATGTTTTGTTAAGTTTAAACTGTATAATTTGTAGTTCATGTAACATTGAGAATACCCAACATTAAAGAATGTTTTCTCTTTTAATTTAAGGAGAGCAGCCACCAGATCCACTGTGTTCCTGCCGTGCAACCACCTACCAATTTGGAAGTCCCTCGTCATCTTGTAGTAAGTTCTGTGTACAATGTCATGAGATAATATAATGTGATAATTAGATCCCCCTCCTAAAACCTTCTTCTCCTCTCCTCCACCTTGTATTTTTCCTCAGTTATCCATGCATGTGGAAATGTAAAGACTGTGACCATTCATACTCCAAAAGATCTGAACTTCTTAGACATTATAAACTTGATCATCAACATTATGGGCGGGGCCATGCTTACCCCTGTACTTATGAGAATTGCCCATGCACTTGCAAGACATGGAAAGCTCTGCTCACACATCTAAGCAAATCCCATACTGCTCAAAAATCCTCACAGAAGGATAGCTTTTCACCATTCAAGTGCCACATCTGCAACAACAATCAACTTTCTACTGAGACAGACTATTTTAAACACATTGGGGCACATTTGAAAAATCATGAGTCTGTCGAATGCATGTTTGGGGATTGTTCATACAAAACAAATCTTTATGGTGCTTTCAGAACTCACAAATGGAGAAAACATACCCCCCACACAATCCACAATTTTAAGCCTGGAGTAGTTGATGGACCTGTTGGTAGTTCTACTGTTGTAGAGTCATTTGAAAGCAGCACTACTGAGAAGTCAGATGATGACATACCATCTGAAGAACCTTCTGCTGAAGAATCAACAAATTTGGCACAAGTTATAGAATTAAAGTTAGCCTCAGTCCTGCTTAAGTTAGAACACTCTTTTCTGGTGCCAAGTGCAGCTGTGAATGAACTGCTTGATGAGTTGCAATATTTAATTGGTACTGCCTCTGTGCCGGTCACCCAGAGGACTCTTTTGGACTCCTTACAAAATAACAGTTGCATAGTTGATGAATTTGTTGTGAAGGATTTAGCCACTGTACTTTGTAATTCTAATCCCATTCAAGCTGCAATAGGAAAGCACGGCCCACTGTCAACTGCTTGGAAACGGAAGGCATACTACAGAGAAAACTTCAATGTTGTGGAACCTATTGAATATGTTTTAGAACGTAAGAATAATAAGACTTTTCAGTATGTACCTTTACTCAAATCTTTGCAGCAACTTTTAAACTGTGAAACAACACTAAATAAGGCTATACATTTGAAGGAAAAACAACATCCAGTGGAGAGTGATAAACAGGTATACAGATCCTTTTGGGATGGACACTTCTGTAAAAGAAATGCTATTCTCTCAAAAGAATGTGCAATTTCTTTGATTTTGTATGTTGACGACTTTGAAATTTGCAATCCCCTTGGTACGTCGCGTAAAAAACACAAAATCTGTGCCTCGTATTGGATTTTAGGCAATCTGCCACCTGGTTGTCACTCCTCGTTGTCCTCTATCCATTTGGCTGCATTGATCAATAGCAATGATGTCAAGGTCTATGGTTACGAAAAAGTGTTAGAGCCTTTGATTACTGATCTCATAACATTGGAACAACATGGGGTTTTTGTGGAAAAACTGGGAAAAACTTTGAAGGGCACATTGCAGTGTGTTATTGCCGATAACCTTGGTGCACACAGCATTGCTGGTTTTGTAGAGAGTTTTTCTGGCAGATTTGTTTGCAGGTTTTGTACAGCAGATAGGTTAGAAATTCAGGACCAAGTTGGAGCTGGAGGTTTCTCTCTGAGAACTGAGGAGATTCACAAAAATCACCTGAAAACCCTCGAGGAAAATTCCTTGAACAACTGTCATGGTGTTAAGAGTAAATGTGCTCTGTCAGAAAAACTTAGCACTTTCAATGTTACTAGTGGTTTCCCTCCAGACATTGTCCATGATTTATTTGAGGGAATAGTTCCGCTTGAAATATCTCTCTGTCTGACTGTATTCATTTCCAAAAAGTATTTCACTTTGGATGCTTTAAACAAGGCAATAGAAGATTTTCCCTATAAATGGACTGATAAAACAAATCGGCCACACTCTGTTCCACTGACCTATGCATCCAGGAAAACAATTGGTGGAAACGCTCACGAAAACTGGAGTTTAATAAGATTTTTTCCTCTACTAATTGGACAGAAAGTGCCCACTGATGAACTAGCCTGGAAACTCCTTGCTGATTTGAAGGACATTGTAGAAATTGTTGTTTCTCCAATTCAGACCCAGGAATCAATTGCATATTTGAACTTTAAGATCTCTGAGCACAGAGTTAGATTTAAAGAGGTTTTCCCGGAGTCAAACCTAAACACCATTTCTTGGAGCATTATCCTCACTTAATCTGTGAGTTTGGACCGTTAGTTGCATTATGGACCATGCGCTTCGAAGCGAAGCACAGCTTCTTCAAAAGAGTTGTGCGGCATACAACCTGCTTCAAAAATGTGCTTCTGTCCTTAGCACAAAGACACCAGTTTCTTATGGCACATCACCTTCACATGTGGAGTTGTCCTAAATCTCCCCTGGAGGTAGCAAATGTTTCAAGTCTTCCCATTGATGTTTTACAAGAGGACATAGCATTTGCTCTTAAGCAGAGGCATCCAGAGTTGGAAGGTGTATGCTTGGCTAAAAATGCAACCCACAGTGGCCTAAACTACAGGAATGGAATGATCCTTGCACATGGCTCATTGGCAGGGCTGCCTGAATTTGTGGAAATAATCCAGATGATTGTTGTCAAGGATAATCTGCTTTTCATCGTCAGAGAGCTGAGTGCGTGGTACTGGGATCATTTCAGGGCATATGAACTGAAACTGTGTCCTACGAGGAAGTTGGAACTGGTTGACCTAAACCAACTCTCAGATCCATACCCATTGGCTGACTACACAATTGGAGGAATGCGGCTGATAACTCTCAAAAGATACATACATGTGTAAGGTCAGTCTTAAACTGGAACACAACATAATATTCATTTCAAAATTTTGCTTCCCATATTTTTTATTTTATTCTCGAACACCACTAGAGTATATTTCCATGATTTACAGTTGATAGTCTTCACTTTCTCTGAAGATGGGGTAACATAAAAAACTTCTTGGAGCAAACAACAGAGAAATTTCAGGCTTTTCAGTGGGGAGGAACGGTCAGCCTGCTGGAGAAGGAGGTCTTTGTTCAACAGATTCCTTTATAACATTACGGGAGCCAAATCTAATGCACACATTTACTGAGAGATGGAGCAGGAAAAATATGAAAGTGCATCGTACATAATGTCACCTTAAGTTTAATTTTGAAAATATTAACTATTACAAATGTAAAAGAGTCAAATTTCTCTCTCTCTCTCTCTCTCTCTCTCTCTTTCTCTCACTCTCACTCTCACAGGGCATCATGGCAGAAAACACACCCGTTCGATTGCTGGTTATCCTGAGTGAAGACAGTAGTGTAAGAATGGAGCTACGCAAGGGGATTCCCAATTCATTGGAAGAGCTAATGGATGAGGTCAAGAATGCATGTGGATTAGAGGGATATATAAGACTGCAGTACAAGGACACAGATTTTGGGAACATATTTGTGAATCTGACCTCCACAACTGTAATTAAGGATCTTACAATTCTCAAAGTAATCCAGTTAGAGCCTGATTCAACTGTTGTCTTATACCCAGTTGATCCCCCCATGAGTAGCACCCCTTTGTTTGGACTGGACAGTGATGACTCCTCAGTGTCTGCACATACAGATGACACAATACTGCTTAGCAGCCCTTCCTCAGATTCACTAAGGACACAGCAGTGGCCACGAGTGTTCCCAATTCCACGCTTCTCCTATGATACAGAATGTCAACTGCAGAGGGGAAATGCAGAGTACATGACAAGCCAAACTAGACTGACACCTAGCTCAAAAATGTTGTCAGACATACTGGAGAAAGTAGCTGAAAGTATCTACGCATACAAACCATACCCTGAAGATTCTGACTTCAGCGATGTTGCTGAGGCACTGACAAGGAAGCACCCCTGCCTGAAAGAACCAGGGTCTTTCAATGAGAGCTATGGATGGAAATGCAGGATGAAGATAAAAATGGCCAACTACCGGACCCAACTTAAGGCACACGGTACATCTGCCGAGCTCACAGTGAATTCTTTGAAATCCAAGTCTCAAGAAGACTCCTACCCAGCAAAGAACCTGAAGAGACCTAGGCGAGCTGAGGTCAATCATTTTCCATCTTTGCCAAGTGGTGAGACTACAGGAAGCCTGAAACAAGAGAAGATTTCCCTTTTGGCAGAACTACAGAAAAGAAACAACCGTCAAACAATAAAAGAAAAGATGGCAAAGACGTTTGGATACCGTAGGCAAGAAATAGTGCATAAGCAGCCGAGCATTGAAGACATCATGGCAAGATGGCCAGCACTTTTCCAGATGGAAGAGGTATGTTTTTAGATGCAAGGCACCTCAGACCCATTAGTCACTCAAACATCACTGACTCATTCAAGTACAACTGTAGGAACGAGAACAAAAAAAATTGTTTTGAGAGGAGAGGGACTCAGTATATTAATTAATGCCATTAATTAGACATTCATAAAAGATGATTTTCAAGCAGTTTGATCAAACCTTAGTTCTTTTCGGAAGACCATTTATTTAATACATTTTCAAAGTTATTTCTGCATGCTCTATTTTTCTTTTTTCAGATCAATGCTGAGTTTATGTGAGTGACAACAGTTCCCTTGGAGACAAAGTTCTTGGCGCAGTTGGACAAGTACACGTCCAAACTGCTGGAGATCATCAGGAACACGGGAGGACGTGTGAAAGTGCAGACCAAGAGGACCTTGCAGGTTTTAGATGAGGTATCTATGTATGAGTTTGTTCTCAGTGGGATCCATAGTTGAATAGCTGGGGTGTGTGTGCGCTTTTAATAAGTAGTAACTGTTCTTTCTCAGACGGTGGACATCACAATCAGAAGAGAGTACATCTTTAAATCTTTGATGATCTACCTGGGTGAACCTGTTCATCACCTCATCAAAGAATGCCAGGTAAGGGCATCTCTCTCACTAACACAGATATGAGGGGCATAATTCATTCTGGCCCTCTCACATACATACATTCTCTTCTCACACACATACATTCTCCTCTCACACACATACATTCTCCTCTCACACACATACATTCTCCTCTCACACACATATATTCTCCTTTCTCAGGGACACAGGAAGTCCCTCCTTAAACAGGAAGTCACTCTCAAACCAGGAAATACATGTGCTTGCTCAGCTTATCCTAGCCAAATATTTTTATCCATTAAATCGTCCAGTGTTTAAGAAAGTGGGGAGACAGATGTGCCACTTCTTCTCGACATCATTGTTATTATTAATGTATTTCATACTTAACTACTCAAAAAGTTTGGAAACGTTATTTCAGTCAATCAGTTCTCCCTTTTAATAATACCAATTGGTACTGTATTTTATATCATTGGAAAGCCTGATTTGTCACCTTTACAATGAGGTACAACTTGTAAGGATCGTGCATTCATGGAATGAGCAAAAGAGCTAAACTTGTGGGTAGTGCCTAAAGAAAACGTTTTGTCATCTGAGCCCTTTTCTCAACTTTCAGTCTTCACATTGCACACTTATTTGCTTTGTTTGTATTGTCATACATCTTTTACACTAATCTCCACCACTTCAGGCATTTCTCTAATACTTTCATGTCATTCAACCTCCTTTAAATCTATTTTTATCAGTTATTGCTTATGCCATGTTAGTATTACTTCAGCAATTTTCTTTAGCTGACAGTTTCCAGTGTACAACATTTTTTTCAACATATTTAAATTCAAAATATTCAACTGTTACACACTGTTTGAGCACTTAAAAAAACATTTCATCTCTCAGCTTACAAGTTATACTTTTCAGCTGTTATATCAGCCTTTTCAGCATTGCTTCAACCATAGCGTTCAGCCTTCAGCCTTGTCTTGAGAAAATGCTCTTTCTAATTGTCCTCATTGTTGCTTTTTTGTGTGTGTGCAGGATGAAAATGAGGCTGACGAACTGGAGCAGAAAGCCATGGCAATCGTTGTCAGTGGAAAAGAGGACATTAAAATAGTCATTGATGGAACAGAGGTCCTGAAAGAGGTGCCCACAATTGCAACGGTTGTTGCAATGTTCTTCGGGTTCACCTACGCACTCAACCTAAAATATCCGAAGAATCTGCAGTGCACCTTTGAATTTGTGCAAAAAGTCCTGATGGAGCTTGGTGCAAAAAAGATCTCCCCAAAAGTGCATAAGCTGAGCACCCAGCTTTTCAGTCCAGAGTAGGCAGAGTTAACTCGCCTGATTTTACAGTGTTTCTACAACCAAGACTTTGTTCTCTTTTATATGAGGTTGGTGTTCGATATGACTGCATTTCCACTGCTGACAAAAGAATCTGCCCAGGTTATCGCAGACACAAGTGGACAGTGTGCTGAAAACCAGGAGAGCACTGGTTTGTTTATGACAGATTTTTCAGACCAAGAGAGGGCCAGAAGCTACCTCACACGTTTGCAGGCTATGGAACTGAGGGGATTCACACAAATCCACTGATAACACTTTATTTTAAGGAATAATTCCTCTCTGTATTACTTTTCATTTTGAAATAGGACAATTTTCTGTTCTGATGTTTTTTTGTTACTATTTGTAATTTATTTTAGTCACTGAGTATTTAGTTTGGATCTGTTCAGCGAGTGTGTTCACCTGAAAATGCAGATATTTCTTGATTGCTGATTGTATTTGAGAAAAAAAAAATCTGTTATGGTTGAGAACGATTGTTCTTAAGGTAGGACTATGTTAAAACATTTTGAAAAAAAATGTAGTAATTGAAAAAAATTTTCATTCAACAATAAATAATATGTTAAAAAGGAATGTGGTCTGAGTATGAATCTAAATGTATTGCAAGTAGTTTTTTTTAAATTCAGTTCTGTAAACATTAAATTATGATGACTTTAAATTTTTATTTGAGATAACTTAAAAAAAAAAGTTTGCTCCCACATTCAAAAGTTGTTTACATGAAGTTAAAATATTCAGGTTCAATGAAGTGGATTATTTACATTAAGTAAAGAAACCAATTTATTTATTTTAATTTAGGAAAACTTGAAATAATTGCTTTGCTTCACCTTCAGAAATTAGTTTACAAGAGGTCAAATATTTTAGTTCAAACTAAATTAATTGTTTACATTGTATCAATGCTATAATATTAGGTGTGACAGATTACTTCAATTTTTTTAAGTTGAGCCAATGTTTCATTTTTTTCAGTGCACTTGAAGCACAACCTAAACTTGCACAGATGGACACTTCAAGACCCCCATGATGAATGAATGCAACATCATTCTTCACCATCTGCACTCTCTCTCTCTTCAATGCCAGGGGTTCAAGAGGTAATGTTAAGCATAAACCTTTATTTTTATTTGCAAAACAGCAAAAATCTGACTTTTATTTTTTCAAGAGTCTCATTCATTGATAAATAATACTTCCTTTTGGAAAGCTATGGTAATGGTATATGGTTTTCACATGGTTCAGAAAGATTGGCAGGGGTTGCTATCTTAAAAAATAACTTTAATGATGTTATCATGCACTCAGAAAGTGACCCTTATGGCCATTATATGCTATTAATTCTTAATATCAATAACATCATTCTCCTTCAAGCCAATATATCTGGTTATAACTCAAAACTTGAAAATGACTTTTTGTTTGGTGTCCTAGTTTCTCACATTGGTTATCTAAATACCCTACATTACTATTTTTTTATGGGTGGTGATTTCAACATTACTTTAGACGGCCCTTTACATAGGTGGCCTCCAAGTTGTAAAAATTCATCAGCTTCTAATTTATGGATATTCATGCCAAAATTCTACTTGGTTGATATATGGAGGGAAAAAAATCTTTACACGAAAGCCTTCACATGGAGTAATAAACCCTGCACTGCTATGTCACACATTAATTACTGGCCTATTTGCCAAGATAAAAATAATATTTCTTCCAATATAATAACAACTCCCTTCACAGACTAGGAGAGGGGAGCCTATTTCTTCCAGTTAAGAGTTAAAAGTCTCATAGTAAAACCAATTCTATTCAAAAACTCAATATCAATAAAATTATCACTGATGATTCTGTAAACTAATTAATACTCCACTTTTTATAGGAATTTGTGTAACTCACAGTATAGTGACATAGCTGCTAACAATTCTTTTTAGATATCTCACAGAAACAGTAAATTAAAGTAAAGTAAATTAAAGCTCCCTGCACCTGTCGGGGGACTGGCAGCAGGGTTAATGCAGGCATACAGTGGTGTAACAGTGCACCGTGGCATGATGTATTGCGATTCAGAAAATACAGCAATACTCATTGTGAAGCTATATTTTGGGATGTAACTGACACTGACACTGGTTACAACAAGAGTTAAAGTGAATAGATTTGAACTAGAGATAGACCGATATGGTCTATGATGATGACCCTCTGCACAGCTTTCCTGTCCTCAGCTGTGGAGTCTGTGTACCACCAATTCAGGCAGTATGTCAGTATACTCTCCACAGAGGAGTGATAGAAGGCCAGCAGCAGCTTCCTGTCCAGACTGTTTTTCCTGAGGACACGCAGGAAATGCAGCCGCTGCTGAGCCTTCTTCACTAGAGCCTTGGTGTTGTGAGTCCTGGAGAGATCAGCTGAGATGTGGGTGTCCAGGAACCTGAAGGTGGTCACAGTTTCCACACGTTCTCCATTTATGAGGAGGGGGGTGTGGTCTTGTCTGTCCTTTCTGAAGTCCATAATAAGTTCTTTTGTTTTCTGAACATTCAGTGTCAGGTTGTTAGCTGAGCACCAGAGAGACAGTTTCTCTACCTCAGCCCTGTATACTGTCTCATCCCCATCAGAGATGAGTCCAACCACGGTGGTATCATCTGCATACTTGATGATGATGTTGGTTGGGTGGGTTGGAGTGCAGTCATAGGTAGACATGGCGTACAGCAGGGGGCTCAGCACGCAGCCCTGAGGGGAGCCAGTGCTGAGTGTGAGTGTGGAGGACAGGTGGGGGCCTAGTCTAACAGATTGTGGGTGGTGTGTGAGGAAGTGTTTGATCCAGATGCAGGTGGGGAGGGGGATCTGTAGTTGGAGCAGTTTGGTGATTAAAATGTCTGGAATGATTGTGTTGAACGCTGAGCTGTAATCCACAAAGAGCATCCTCACATAGCTCTTTTGGTTTTCCAGATGACTCAGCGCCCCATGGAGTGTTAGAGCGATGGCGTCCTCTGTGGACCGGTTCGCTCTGTAATGATTTAAAAAATAGGCCGATGCCGATATGTGTCAAAATGCCAAATATCGCCGCCGTCTATCCCTAATTTGAACTGCAATTTTCTCATCTTCCCACAGTCGGACACCTGTAGACCGCTTGCTTTCCCACTGATCACTAATCAGCTGACTGAATGACTGTGGTGGCTCGATCCCTTGTTCACTCTTATTCCTCTTGCATCATTATTTTCTCTGACAGTTAACATTTTTCAAAGCCCATCATCTGTGACAGCTGTAACTCTCGGCTATTATTAACGTACTTCCCCTGTGGCATCAGAACATATTACAGCAGCTTCACAAACTCCTGCAGGTTCAACTGAATTAACCAACACTTTTAAGTTCAGGAACATTCACTCTACGCCAGCCTAGAACATTTGCTAGCCTACAGCTACAAACAGTTCACAATGCAACACAAAATACCATAGTTACACTGGTACTTGTGCCACTAAAAAAGAACATCTGTATTGTAAAGAATGTAAGCATGGTTGTATAGATAAGCCAACTGCAACTTTACACCTAAGTTTTAGGTGTAAAGTTGCTTTACATTACAGCCAATACCACATCCAATTTTGCACTGTAGTGTGCAGAATAAAAAACATAACTGCAAGAAAGATTTTATTGATACGTGGAATTTAGTTTTCAATAAGGAAAACACTGTAAGAAACTGGATTTTGTGGCAACAAGAGGTTTGAGATAAGAGCTTTTATGTCCGCAGTTTACACTAAGATGAAACTCTAAGATTTTGGTTTGTTTTCACCCTTTCTTCGTGAAACATATCCTTTGAGGAATGGTGAGTGTATCAAACCATGAGCCTGTGTTGAATATCAATCTAAATCCTTAGTTGTTTGAATTGTTCCTCCCCTAACAAAATGGTTCTGGAATTGCATGATTGTTAGAAACAAAACTAATTAGTTAAATCACTCACTGTGCTCATTAGTTGCATATTTGAATCATGCATGAAGACAGCCGCCTGCATCAATAGGCACTAAGGCGGGGTTAAGCCTCTGTCCTTCTGCCCTCATTCTTGGCAAGTACCGTCTTGAGTGGTTTTAACAGTATTAACCATCTCTGAACACATGTGAAATGGATCTTTGTCAACCTGCTTGATGAAATACAATGATGTATGAGGCATACCGGTCGAGGCAGATGGCCGCCCACCCTGAGTCCAGTTCTGCTCGAGGTTTCTGCCTAACTCAACAAAACCTCTTAATAACTTTTAAATCACAAGTGTATCACAAGAGTATCCTGACCAAGTTTGAGATTGATATGGTAAAACCGTAGGAGGAGTTTGATCAAATACAACATACCCAAATGCCAAAAAATGGCCAAAAATTTGCAAAATTTTCAAATTAAAATTAAAATGGCAGACTTCCTGTAGGTTTGAGGCCATGATGTCAAGAGACTTTTTGGTGCATCTTGGCATGTTACATCATGCCACCTTGGACAAACTAAGCCCAATGGCAATGGGGTTTTGAGTGTGTCGAGGCCCTGTTCAGGTCCTTGCAACTTTGTTGCTCGGGCCCTAATAATATCTACAAAAACAATAGATTCCTCGCAACTTAGTTGCCCTGGCCCTAATTAAAACTGGAAGGAGCGTTGAATGGGCTCTCTCCAGTAACCAGTTGTAAGGATGGGTATCATTGGGATTTTATCTTTATCCACCCAGGCCCCTATCAGTGCAGACTGTTACTGGTTCTTTTTCATTACTAAATCACTGGATTTTTAAATTTATCATTTTGTAAAAGAATAAATTCAGGACATGAGAAGAATTTAGTTATACATTAAATACAACTAAATACTGTTTCTAGAACAGCAACAGTAAAATCACAGTAAACTCAATATCTCACTGGACAGAAATCTAAAATGTTGAAGGGCTTATTTGTCTTAGAGAGTTAAGTTTACAGGAATTTGTGAAATTTTAAGATTAGTGGCAAACTAACCAGTTACATACAAACATACAGGCAGCTGTCATTTTAGCTTAGTAACAATTCGCTATGAGCTTAACCAGCATGCTGTCGTTCCTATTAAACATGTTGGGAGACTGCGGACAATGCTGAACATATTACTTTTCTAAATGCTTGCTGAACAGGTGGTTTGACAAAGAAAAAGTATGTAATATATAAACATTACATAACTGGGCAGCCACAAATAAAGCAATGTTTAACAATGGACCTGACCTTAGAATAGCGTTGGAGGCATATTTGCAAGTTGCACTGACGCTCCTACTCATAAAATTTAGTTGCACTGTCTCCAAAAATGCCACTAATTGGTTGCCTGTGTAAAACAGTACAGTGGCTGCTTCATTAAAAATTTCTAGGGGGCGTCCATGAGCCATTTTTCTACACCCATGCCCAATTACCCACATCAGATATCAATTTCTGTGACTTGACATATATGACATTACATACAGGCCAAATGTCATGAGTGTCCGAGCATGATTACCACCTGAAAAGTGCTAAAAGTAAATAGGGGGCACTAGAGAGATGCTATATTATGCCCATGGCCAATTGTGATATGAGTTTAAACATGGGTGCAAAGTTTAGTGAGTTTTTGCACAACCTAAAGCCTCAAAACTGCAAGCGTAAAATGAAAATAGGCTGTTCCAGACCTGGCACCTTCGGTGGTCGCATCTTAATAATCTCTACAAAAACAATAGGTTCCTTGCACCTTCGGTGCCCAGGCCCTAATTAGTCAGCTAGCTGACGACACCACTTTGTTTTTAAAGGATTCTTCACAGGTCCCAGTTGCCACTGATACAATTAAGACATTGCTTGAACATCAATTAGTGCGAGCTCCTTGCCCTCAAAAATGTATAGTTCCCTCTATTTCTAACATTTCCGTGAAAGATTCAGTTACTTACCTCAGAATTGTTATTAACAAAAACCAAGACACAAGATGCTCTCTGAATTTTAACCCTGTCATTCGAGAGATACAGAGTTTAATTCGTGGCTCCAAAGAGATTTATCCCTCAGAGAAAGAATTTTGTTAATGAAAGCAGAGGGCATATCTTGACTCACTTAATGAACTCCTACAAACATGGTGGCCTAAACTTTCTTGATTTTTTCCACCCTCAAATTTAAAATGAATAGATTAAACAATTTATTAGAAACCCAACATCAATCTGGAATTTTTTTCCCCTACTATCTTTTTTCAAAACTTGAAGGCCTTAAATTAGTGTGAATGCTGTTGTTCTTCTAATCTTCATTAATGTGAATGCTGTTAAGGACAGAACGTTCCAATCCAAAAAACTTCAGGCCCTTTGAACTTTAACTACTTCAGCATACTTTGTGCTAGATACTTCATTTAAACTTTAAACAAGTCCCATTGAGTTCAGTAATTAAGCTTGCATTCAACTTTTTGATATCTTGTACAGTTTTTGAATGACAGCAGTTTATATTTCATGCTAATTTCTGGCAATTTCTGAGTTTACAATGGATGTGTATTGCGCTGGCTACAGTGGGTGATGCCCGTCAACTTTTCCTCTAATTTTTGTGCTTCAACTTTTCTCCTGCCCACACCTTTCACTTCTCATGCACAATCTATACCTAAAATTGTAGATAATTTTTGTGCTCTGTCACAGTGTGACTCCCTAAGCTATAGGATTTACGGTTTTTGAGGTAGCAGCCTCTGATCACCAAGAGGAGCCCTCAACTGCCGCATTGATCTCCATATTAGCTCTCCACAGACATTATCCAAACCAGGCCAATTTTTACACTTAAACACAGTTCACACACAGATTTTCAAAGTAAAACATCAGACCAGATACTGGAATGCACAGAGAAAGAGGAGGACACTTTAAACACAACATGTACCATTTACACTCCCAAACAGACAGACACACGCACACAGCTATCATCTATATATTAACACATGGGCCATTCTGTTTGATTCCTCTGTTTGAGTCAAACCCTCAGCAGCTGATTTTATCTTTCAACTGTTTCTACCTCTTTTACAATTTAATTTCCTACTTTTGATTCTGCATTTAGCATTAATTTGCAAAAAATTCTAAAACTTGCTTTTGCTTTGTGATTATGTGGTATTGTGTGCATATTGATGAGAGGTGAAATGATTTTCTAAATGATGTAGGCACAGTGACTATGTTTATGGGAGAAAGGGTATTAATATTTGAAAATGACTTTAAAAATATTAATAGATGAATAAACATATATCACCAAAAGGTTTATTTTTTTTATTATAGTAGAATAGTAAACAACCCAAAAGTTTATGGAACACATTTAGCTACACATAGAACAGTTTTTTTTTCTCTCTCTATCAGTTAAACTATTTGTTTATTGTGATTATTTTGATAGTTTAGAATTCTCTTTTTTCTCAATTCACGTCAACGTTTGTGTGAAATAAACCAATGAGCACTCGTGGAATCACTAAAAACCCACCCACCAACAATTAAACAAGGTATTATAAGACAGCAACGGTTTCAAAAGCTTTTAGTTAATAAGAATCCCTGCCACACTTCAGCAGAGCAAGACTGAGGCACTCTCAGGTTTCAAAAGCTTTTAGTTAATAATATCCTTTGCAGATTCATAGCCACTGAGAACGCCAACAGCCATGTTCATGTCTCCACTGGCCTCCTGCGAGGAGTTAATTCAGGAGTGAGTTAGTTCAGGAGTCCCAAACATCTTTTTAAGCCAGAAATCACACATAGTGCTTTACATTGATTTTTGTCTGTTTCCATCTTTGAGACACATGTGTGTGCTCCTTAGGTGGCTAAACTTCAGTCACTTCCCAGCACTGACAGAGGCCAGTGCTGCCTCCCTTCACAGAGTCACCTTCACTCTGGTGTTGTCCTTCAACTAAAAGAAAGCAAGAATTTTATACTCTTTTAGTCTCTCATGGCTACAACATATTATTGTAATTGAGTCTTTTTTGGCTGTTGCTGTGTTGTTCATCAGATTGACATTTATACCTGTAGGACAGTAGTGGTCCTCATGGGCACCTGCTGTTTCCTGCTTAATAACATTTCAGTACAAACGTTTATTTGTTTATATTATTCTTTAACCAGTAAACTTGGGGTGTTTAAAAGAACTAAATAATCTGTCAATAGATGATTTTTATGGCCCATGAAACAATAAACACTCCTAATCATTCAAAAAAAGTTACTGCTTGAGTGAATTTACTTTTTGTAATAGAGTTTCCTGGGTAAAACATCGTGTGAGTGACATATCCATGCAATATTTTGTGGTTCTGATCTGTGGTGTCCAATAACCGTTGACACAGTCAGATCTATCAGACTTGTACAAGCTCAGAGAAAATTGTCTTATTACTGTCATCCTGCGTTATTTTCGACTAGAATATCTGTACTGTATTATCTTTTAATTCGACTTCTTTTATAAAGACACTTAAGACATGTAGTATCTTTTGTGTGTGAACTACCTGTTTCAAGATGATCACTGATAAGACTCAACAGGTTGCAGCATTTTCTGTGATCTTGAGGATCTTGTTCAAATAAGGAATTATGTGTATATTAATACAAGATAATGTATAGTAGATAACATAGCACACTATCAGCCCCTTAATTGATAGTGCAGATAAAGAAAGCACTGTGTACAATGTATTTCTTAAACTAGCCAAAGAGTGATTAGAAAATTCTGTACTTTGTCTTGGCCACACACAGTATATTTCTCAGCTGTTACAGTAATACTTACCATTTGTATCTGCAACTTTGAAATAAAAGCATCATTTTTTTTTTTTTAGATGTTCAAATGTTTTCAGCCTATGGAAGCTCATTTCCACCAGTATAAGAAAAAAACAGCTCACATTAAGTCAAAGACATAGTAAGTCATGATCATGAGATGATACGTTGAAATTGAGATAATAATTTGGAAAAGTCTGCATGCACTCCAGTGGTGCACCAAGTTGTCCTCACCATGCCAGCAATATGTTATCCTAAATAAGGTAACCATGACACTGACCAGATGTTTTCAGTTGCTGTTCAATGAAAATTGCCACTTCAGCCACATCATTTTTATTCTGCCTACACAAGGGTGTGTTTGCTCCATATAATCCAGTGTGAATCAGCAACCAAATTAAGTATTTCATCTGTCTTCAATGTGCTCACAGTCCATTTCATTGTCAAGTTGAATAGGAGAACACATGCCAAAGAACTGCTATTTTGAGTGTTGTGTGAAAGTATTTTATAATTTCGACATGATAATTATGACTTTTTATCTCATAATCATCATCACAGAAAAATGATGATGATTATAAATATTATATTATATTATATAATATAAATATTGTATTTATATTTTTTTTCATCTCACAATTTCAACATTATCTCAGAATTTTGATGTTATCTCATAATTATGACTTACCTCACAATTATGACTTTTCATCTCATAATTTCGACATTATCTTATAATTTCAATTTATGTCATAATTTCAATTTATCTCATAGTTATGACTTCTTATCTCATTATTCCATCTTATTGCGTAATTTTGATGTTCTCTCATGATTTCAATTTATCTCAGAATTTCAGCATTATCTCATAATTTCAATGTATTATCTAGTAATTTTGACATTATCTCATAATTTCGATTTGCTATCTCGTAACTTAGATTTATTATCTCAGAATTTTGATGTTATCTTATAATTTTGACTTTTTATCTCATAATTTTGACATTATTTCATCATTTTGACTTATCTCATAAATCAGACTTATTATCTCACAATTATTACTTTTTATCTTATAATTTTGACTTTTTATCTCATAATTTTGACTTTTTATCTCATGATTTTGACTCAACACAGGCAGTTTTTTTTTAATACTGGCGGAAATGGGCTTCCATATCAGTCTGAGGTGCTCTGCTATGGTGAGAAAGCTGCCAGAGGAGGTAGTTTCAATACTGCCTGTTGTCTTTTGGTGTTCTGTGTAGAAAAGGTAACAGAATGGTTTGTGTCATCAGAATTTTTACCCTCTATTGTTGTCCTCCTCTGAAGAAACTGTGGGCCATGTCCTTCTTTGATAGGTCCTCTGTGACATCTTCTGCTTCACAAGTGGACTTTTGGTTACAGGACGGTCAGGTTTTTATGGGCTGCTTTCATGTACTGCCTCTGATGGAGTATAGTCATCACCAGTGCT
The DNA here is from genome assembly GCF_001640805.2 of Lates calcarifer. NCBI lineage: Eukaryota > Metazoa > Chordata > Actinopteri > Centropomidae > Lates > Lates calcarifer. Next base: position 191,832 of record NC_066838.1, on the reverse strand, counting down.
TTCAATACAGCTTGTACAGGCATCTGATCCCTCAGATATCAAACTTTTGAAAATATTTCATGATTGGTGGATCTCCAAGTCTTTAGTTATATAGATTTCTTCTCTTTCCAATTCAGTTAGGAGTCATCATGACAAACAGACTGATTTAATCTCTAGCTCTGGAGTGATTCTATATTTTTCTTATTGTAAACAAATTAATTGAAATAATGAAAACCATCAATGACTTAGTCCACCTCTCATTTTCAGACTTACCCTACCTTGTCACTCCAACAGGAGTAAACGGTCTATTTGTTGGGGACGACTTTCAGCTGTGAATTAATACACATTTGTTGCTGTAAAATTGGGGATACCTTGTTGATATTTGTAATATCAAAAGTGGTGGCACATTTTATGGTATTTACTGGCAGCAAGAACAATACAGAAACTATACTGAAAAGTCTGAGGCATGATGCACCATTTTAGTGACTGGATCAAATAATTTTTGACAAAGGATTGAATGATGTTAGATGTCACCACAATGACTCCACTCACTGCCAGAGAGTCGCCGCTCTGCCTCTCTCTGCCTCTCTCTGCCCTGGTCGTCTTTGCCATACTCCTCCTGTGTCTACAGTCACGGCAGCTAAACAGTATCTAAACAGTCTATATATATATACATATATATGGAACAAGTGTTGTATGAATGTATGTGTGAATGGGTGAATGTGATCTGTAGTGTGAAGCACTTTGAGTGGTCGATCGTGGTTGTGACTAGAAAAGCGCTATATAAGTGCAGTCCATTTACCATATGGGATTACGTAGTCAACAAAAAAGTGTTTAACAAACCAGAATATGATTTCTATTTTAGATTCTTCAGTATGACATAAAGGTACCCAAAGGAGTTCTTACTTTAAGCAAATATGTTTTTTTTTCACAAAAAAAAATCATTTCAATTCTTAAAATCTTTTAATCATGTAGAAGATACTTTATTTCCAACCTTGTAACACAAGTGATTGGCCACATCAGCTTGGGCTCCTCTTCGACTCCTCATTTGTTGGTGGAAAATGAAAAAAAATTGTATTCATAAAGAAATAAAAACAAGGAGAAAAGAATGCAAAAATCAAAGCAGTAGGAAAGTGGCCCTGAGCAAAGTGGAGAATGTCGTCACCAAAAAAGAAAACAAAAAACAAACAGCATCGGTCATTTTCCATTTTCCTTACAACTGACTTGTGGTTGTGAGAATAATGACTCGATCAGGTGGAAAGCATGATATTGATATATGAAAGGCTGGCATCACTGAATGATAATAGTGATTTCCTGGGTTAGATTAACTGGCATTAAACAGATGCTGAGGCTGATGGGAATGTCATTCATTTTGCTGATATTTGGTTTTAACCAAAATGCTGGACAAATTGAAAACACCACCACCACTCTCTTGACTTTAACCCGGGACAGCCTGAAATTGCAGTGTGATAGTTAAAAGAAACACCTTGTGGATGCACTGGGACGCACCATCAGTGATGTGACCTAGGGTCATCAGGTGTTTCCGGTCTTTCAACATCAGACACCCTCTCCCAGGCGACCCTACCAGAGCTGATCAGACCCCAGCTTGCATCCGAGCAGCATTTGTCCACGGATCTGCCCTCTTGATCCAAAGCTTTTTCTGCGGCTTCTGATGCATTCTTGATGGCTCTCCTCTTTGCCTGCCCAGTGATGCCCAGCATTGTAAAAGCCCTGCAGAGTGAATGCCCAGAAAAGCCTCAGCAAGCCACCTCCACAGGTTCACATCAGGCCTGTGAGCCCTGCCTTTTGCATGTCTCAACCAGCTCCAGGTACTTGGTGCACTTCCTCTCATTGGCCTCAACCAATTGCTCTTCCCAGGGTACAGATAATTCCAGCATGATTAGTTGCTTGGTGGATTCTGAAACAGGTGTCTTAACAGAACATATTGGATGGGTATATCAGGTGTTTAAAACCATAGGTCGCAATTCACATAGCATTTCCTACCAGGTTGGTTTCTTTGAACTATGACAACAATCTTTCACATCCTGATTTTATTTGTCATTTAAGTATGATAAATTTGGCAAACTTTTAAAAAAACTATTAAAACTATTCTTCCTCTTCATAGGATCTTCACTTGATTATTTCTGTCTTCTCTCACTGTCCTTATCTCTCTTTGCTCTCTTAAAAGCCATGCTCAGCTTTTTATAAGGAGCAGCCAAATGAATGCTTGACTACTAGCAGCTGATCCGTGTTGATGAAGAGGATGGCAAAAAAGAGGACAGTGACTATTTAACCTGGGTTAATGTGTAAAAATGATAAGAAAACAAACCATGTGAAATTCCAACAAACATTTATTTATGAATTCTATGACAAACAGGAGGCAGTTATATCTCTTTTGCAAGCTACATTAGTCACAAAAACAAAAATCCTTTTAAAAATCCACTTGGATCAAATTTTCTCATTTAACTTCATAAATTTGCTATTGATTTTTGTTTTTTATCAGCTTCAAAATGCACCTATGCACAGAGGAAATGCTCCGGTGTGGTCTATAAAGAGAGAGAGCTACATACTTCCACAGTGACCTGTTTTCAGATCAGTTGTTGACATTTAGCTTTTCTCAAAGAAACAGAAAGAGAGAGAGAGACAGAGCACAAGGCTTTTCTTTCCAAGCTGCAACACAAGGGGTCTATGTACTCATTTTATTTAACTTTCATTGCATTCTCCTTTCATTCAGAATCAAGCATTATTTAAAAAAGACAAGAGTATGTTCATATAAAGCGAATGTACAGGCTGTCTCTATGTAATAGTTTAGCTAACATTATGAACAGCTAAGAAATCAAGTTCATATCCTGTATCCTATTACATCCTGGATGTAATAATCATATGAATGGTATGGGGACACATTAAAAAAAGGCTGCAAAGATTCCTGTTACTTTTTAACAGGCATAAAGACACACACGGATAAATGAGACTCATGGTTTGTGCCATGTAACCTGTATAGACTCATCTGTCATTGGCTGGTGATGCTGAGTGACCTGTAAAACCGTTCTGTCATTGGCTGCAATGACTAGCGCTTATAACCTGAGGGGGAGGAGGAGAAAATGAGACACTTAACAGGCAGGTGGGAAGGCAGGAGACAGAACCAATGACATCAGGGTCAGGAAGAGAGTTTAGTCTTAAGTTGACTGCGCCATTTCATTTGTCCAGGTTACAGTAAATACCAATGGATCTGAGACATATCTACTTATGAAAATCAAACATAGCAGCAAAGATTTAAAAAAATCTATATAAAGTAATACAGACCAATTAGTTTATGTGTTAAAATCAGTTGAAAACATGAAACCTTATTCTGTACTTTTTTGCATCCTCCATATGACTTGAACATAGCAGAACAAGTGCTTATCCACAACCTGGACATCGTCTCGTATCACATCGTCATATCGTCTCAGATATAGGCTGATGCTTTACCCAGCAATATCAGCAGGAAAACATTTAATCAAACTGTAACCTTGGTCTGAATTTTCACCCGTTTGGAGGTCTGGTCACACAAAAGTCAAGCAACTTGTACTGACTTGCAATATGTATTGTCCATCACAATGTGCGGTAGAGCAACCACTGACGATTATCGTAAACACAAATTAGTCTGCACCGACTGCAAGACAACAAATGAAGACACTTAATCTTACTTTCACACGAAATTAATCTGAAAGTTGGCATCATTATACAGTATGTAGAGGAAAGGCACTAAAGTAACTTACATTAAATCACAAAATATCTCAGGGTTTAATGATTTTTGTAATGTCAATGTCAATGTATTGAAATTATGAATGATCACGGGTTTAGGAAATACTGACCTTATTTAGGTATTTATGTTTACTGCACTTTGCATGAGGTTAATTGATGAATAAAATTAATCCCATGATTGACAATTGACAGCATCCTCACTTTACCTTTAGTGTGTAAAACTTTTGCACAGTACTGTCCATGATGTCAAAATCTCTACAATATTGTGTAAAAAGTAGATTTTTTTCAGGTTTGTGCTTTTATTTTTAGAAAGTGTTCCATTTTTTTCCCATTTTTAAACAAAGATCATAATAATTGTTCAGACCTGTTATTGGCATCTGTTGCAGTTCCACCCGTCATATGTTCAAATGTAAAATTAGAATTAATCAAAGATCAGAATTCAGAATTCAGAATTAATCAAAGATCATTGGGTTTATTGTAACAGATTGTGTAGTTTTGCAGTATATTAAAAACCAATAGTGGTGCCAAACCTAATATTAGGGAATGATAAAAATCCCTTTGTGATTTCAGACTACCATCCTGGTGCGTGGTGGCAAAGACTGTGGGATGACTGAGTCATTACTGGACTGTGGTCACTGCAGAGCCCCCAGCTAATGCGAATTAGTGGCTAGTATTTGTCAAAAGAGGGAAATGTGTCACTCACTTCTCAGCTAAAAGAAAAGTGGATGCCAGTGGTGAAGTTTTTTTAATTGGCTAATTTGGAGCTTTTCACTGTGTTGGTATTCTCAAACCCCACTCTTAGAGTGGATATTGAGCTGTTATGGTCACTGATGTATAGCTAAACTAAGGTTTGAAAATATTTGCCAGACCCACTGACAATCTTTAAGGAATACTCCACTGAAAACCTTTGTGTTTAAATGCTGAATATGCCAGCATATCTGGCCATCTGCAACAAATGATGAAACAAACCACTGACCACACGTCAATATACCCACATTTGGCATATAATTGTTTTTGAAACATACTAAGCATATAGAAGGGCAGCAAAGTATTGGATCATGCTGCAGGAGTGGTTTAAGAGGTATGGACATATAAAAAATGTTTCTTTGTTGACAACAACTGCAGGGAAACTACAAAATCTTCAGGGCCACCCACTGGGTAGAAAGTGCACGATACTCAGATAATGATACAATACTGATTTTCAGGGGAGTATTCCTTGAAACCATTATTACATTTTTCCAAGTAGGGAAAACACGAGTTCTGACATACAGGGCACTGTAGCTGCCTCATCATGTGTGTGGTCTCTTGCATTTTCTAAAACAGTTAAGATTTAAAGAAAAAAAAAATAGTGTGTGCCAGGCTTTAAGGAACCTACTAGCTTGTTAGCTAGCTAATCCCTGGTTCAGTTTTAATGAGCTGTTTTTAAGCTGAGACTCAAGAGACAGTTTACTGTGTCATTGTATCCTTTGAAATCATTTTTTTCTCATGTGGACTAGTACCCACAGCAGAAAAATAATCTGTTTACAGCATTTCCCTTTCTATTGTTGTGTTAAATACAGTAATTCTGGTCAAAACTCAGGCAATTTATTTCTCTATCAAGCAGGCTGGTAGCTTTTGAAGCAGCGAGTGGTTTCATGGGGTTTGTTTTGTACCAGCAGTGAGGGCTGGAATGGACACAGATAGCATTTAGACTAGGGGCTTTTCTAAGTGTGTTATTTAAGTACATGCACTGTTGCTGCAGTGCCCTGTTTCTAACTTCTGATTCATTAAATTGTGAGCAGAAACATAGAAACACTTGACTACTGCTCATTCACAAACTGTGTAAGAGATATTCAAACAGTTGAATGGACAGACGGGTAGATGCCTTGAAAAAGGCAGCCAGCCAACAGCAGACTTTACACTAAGTAGCACCATAACTAAATAGAAATAATAGAAATAACAGACTACTATATCAGCAAAACATCCATATAAAATCAATAAAACTAAACAAAAATATTTTTTCAAGAAATACAGTAACCCTTGGTATAAAAAAGTAAGTATAATCTACTATACCTGTAAACCATTTTGTCTTTCCTCCACCGTGGTGCAGTACTCAACTGTAGCTTTAGTACAGTCTGATCGCAGCTACATGCAAAAAAACAATCTTACCCATTTAAAAAAAGGCCTGCTGGGTTTGTTTATATGTTTTTGTCCAGTTTTGGTGTGAGCTGACCAACAGGCAATCAGACAGGCACTTTGAATATTGGCTGATTCATTAGATAGAGAATTAAATGGCAAACATGAAGAAAAATTGGATAAAATCCCTTCCAAATATGATTGCTTTTAATTTACTGTATTTTTTTTTAAAGTTCACTAACAAGACAGATGTAACATTATTTTCAGTCTTTTACTACTATTTCTCCTAAGTGTGCAAACATGCTACTTAAAGACATTTTATTTCATCGGAATGAATGCCACTTAGGTTTAAAAAAAAAAAGGATTACATTTTCAATTTAGTAAAACAACTTTGACTAAATTTGAAAACATCAAATAAGTAAATTAGAATTAATGAAACAATTTCTTAAAATAAATAATGACTTTAAGTGCTTGAAGTGCTATGACTGCAGCTGGACAGTCACAGCTCTTAGCTGCTTGTTTACCAAGATCTATAATACAGAATTTTTAAAATGTGTGTAGGGTTTGTACAGGAGCTCCACCATCAGCGTAGCACTAAAAAACGAGGAGAGGGGAGAGTATCTGGAACCTTGAAATGACGCTCCAGTTCACCAGAGAGCTGAGAATTGAATGCCAAAATGCACATACACACATACAGAACTGGGAGAAAGTCTGAATGTTTTCTCTAATAAAAGGAATGCATTGACTGACTTCTCCTGGGACACAATTTAGAGTTAACAAGTGTTTATGGGCAATGGTAGATGAGTTTAGAGACGGTAGGTGTGAAAAGTGTTTCTTTCCCACTGTTTACATCTAGTTTTATGAAGCACAAAGAGTAGAGGTGCACTGATAAAGTTAATGGGTACCTGGTCAGTATCATAATTTCTTCATGTAAATCATATTTCAAGTCATAATACAATGTGAAAATTCAGTGCAGAATAACTTAAAATAAGAGATAGAGATAGAGATAAATCAAATATTTGGAATATGAGATAAATGGAAAATATGTGCTGGTTTGGGCTTCAGTATTATGATCTCAAATGAAAAATTTGTACAATAAGAGGGAAAAAATGATATCAGTGCATCTCTATCCAGTGCCAAACAAGATCTGCTTATGGGCTTTTAGGTTTACAGTCGAGCAGAAATGGTCCCTAATCAATATAACCAACTGACATGTTTCAGGACAGTGCCCTGTAGGACTGTATACCACATACCCAGGTTATGGATGAACCTTGACATCAGTGAGGAAATGTTTCTTAAAAATATGAAACAGACAGGCACTTTCTGCCTGCTGCAATAGGTTAAAACCACATCAATAATTTCCCAATCAGACTCTGGAGGGTAACACCTTTGAATTAGGTTTTCCCATGTCTATAAGGTTTAAGACATGGCTACAATGCCACAAAGTGTCCCTGTAATTATGGCTGAAGTCCTTTTAGGAAAACAGTGTACATTACATTTAAAGATGCCTAGAGAGTTTTTTTTTTGTTCAGGTTTTCTACTAAATAACAATGGTAGGAAGTCCACTCTGAGATCAGTGTAATGGTCTCATATATAGAGGTGACAAGTCAAAACATCCATCAATTGAGTCCAAGTCTCATCATGCTGTGAAATACAGTCCAGTAGTTGTTGGGGTCTTCCTTTTGTGAGCTGATAAGAGACACTGAAAGCTAGTCTGCAAATGAATCAGATACCTCATCAAGATGTGCCATTTCCAGATTCATTTTGGAGACACTTGATGGGATTTTATTGTGGTAATCACACAGCAATGTGTATGTGACATGGTTCAGAAAGGAATCATCTATGGAGAAAATGATTTAAGCTTTATCACCAGATTACATCTCAGAGACTGATGGTTTCAGAGTTGCTAACAAGCCATAAAAGACCTTTCCAGCAATTTTATAGCTCCCAAAGTAACACATGCAGTTTGAATGCATATTCAAACTGGGACTGCCACATTTTTTTTCCTTGCTAATCTGTGAATCGAACATGGCTGCCAGTCCAACAGCATGGTGGTAATATGATGTCTTCAAGGTGGATCTTCCAGTCCAAAACAGACCATTTGTATATGGAACTAGAACAGTGACATTAAGTCACATTTTGACAATGTAAATAATTGTCATTGAAAAAAACCTGAAATGGAAAAGACTGGCATTGAAATACTTGTATTGGAAAAAGTTGTATTGCCACTGATGTTTCACTGAAAAATAAAACAAAGACATAAAAAAATAATAGTTTTACAATCATATATTTTTATGCAATTTTAATATTTAATTTACATTATGATGTGTTCTTCAGTGTCAATCTGTAGATTTTTTTCACTATGTCTGTCTACTTTCTATGACAGTTTTTATTTTTTTTGATGTCGCTGGTTCTCAGTTTCAACTTCACTGGCGTGGAAGAGAAGGGTTTGAGGGGAGGGACAATGAGCATGCAAGCTACATAAAACGAAAAAAAAAAAAACTGGCACTGAACACAAAAAAATCAAAATCAAATAAGAATATAAGATTAGAAAACAATTTTTCCGTGAAACTTTCTTCAATGCCAATACTACTTAATCCAATGCAAATATTTCAATGTCAGTGTCCTTTTTCAGTTCAGGTTTTGTTTTCAATGCCAAATTTGATTTTTACTGTCAAAATTTTAATGTCACTGTTCTGGCTCTATATTTATATTACCTCTTATTCTGTAAATGGGGTGTGGCGGACTTTAATAGGTCCACTCCTGACATCATAGTTCTAATCATTAGACTCTCCTCAGTTCTGAGTTGGATTTGTTTAGTTAAATGTGTAAGATCATGTATGTGTATATGTGCTAGTAGTTTTGTGATGGTTGGATCTGTTGCTGGGTTCAGTCCTCCCTATCCTTGGCATCAAAGACCAGTTAAATATTGCCTAGGTTCTGTATGTGTGTGTTTGTGTTTGTGTGTGTGTGTCAGAATGTATGAATGTGTGCATGTGGCAGCGGGTTTGTGGGGTAGTCTGTGCAGTGTGCTGCTAGCAGTGTGTTATGTTTGGCAGTGTGCTTGTGTGGCAGGTTGTAGGTGTGCATGGTGATATGAGAGGTGTGTGTGTTTTCATGGCAGTGGTGGTCAGTGTTTGTGAAAAATCAGTATTGCTTTGTGTGTGTGTGTGTCTTCTTGTGTGTTGCTTTCTTTGTTGTGGCAGTCAAAGTGTTGTCACTCGTTGCAGGTGTCCCTTTTCTCCTCAGTTGCTGCTGGCGACTCTTGTGGGCGGTGCTTGCACTGCCATAGCGAATGGCGAGCTGCTGCTCTTGATGGTCGAGCAAAGCAGGAAGACTGAGCAGCACAGTCACAGGGGGCATCCTAGGAAAGAGAGGGTGTCATTTAACAAGGTGTCTTTTTTTCCTAAACTTGTAGGAATAAATGTTTTTTCCTATTACACATCTCGTCTCCCCAGTGAGAACCACTGCTATGGTCCTTTTCAAGATTAAAATAAAACACATCTCACCTCTGTCCCGGATCCTGCAGCCCCAACGTTGCTCATTGTTTCCTTCCCTCCTCCCATGATACTGACCATCTCCTCTCCGCCTGTTTGTCTCATAAACCTCTTATTAACAATCCTGGTCACACTGTCATTGCCTCCACCCAACCCAGCCGGTGCTCCAAACCCTCCGACCCCAGCTGACACACACTCTGGCTTGGGCTCATCCACGCCACCAAAACCCCCTAAGACACTCAGACCTCCAAGGCTGCCCAGGGAATCTCTTTGCACTCTCTCCCCAGATGGGGTGACTCCCCCCTGGCTGCGGCTGCTGCAGACATTCCTGAAGAACTCCTGGACAAGGCCTCCGTACCGCTGAGAGCTGGGGTCAGATCCACAAACTGCTGCTCCAGAGGGTTTTCCTGCGGCAGGAGGCTGCCGTGCTGGACTGGCACAGGCTCCTAATGGTCCAAGGCAGTTATTACAATGATTTCAGTTAATTGTGATCAACTCTGTGTTGACAGGAATAATCAAATCCTGCAGGCATGCTTTCACTGTGACGTTCAAAATTTAACAGAGGCTTGTAGAATCAGTGCAAGTTAGGGAGTTCTTCATTTATGGAAGACATTTTTATTCTCCTTCTGCTTTCTAGTGATAATTTAATTCACCAAACCCTAACCATGTGCAACGTGACAGTTATCGTTATACAGTCTGTCATCACTCTCCACTGTACTCCATAAGAGAACAGAGGCATATTTGTTGTTTTTAGGTTTTATTTAGAAAAGCCTCATGTTTTAAAGTAAACCAAAAACTTTGAAACTACAGTTATGCCTCTGTACTTTCTTGGAGTGACTCTACTTTTATCATAAAAATGTTTTTGTGACAGCATTTATTCTGTGGGCAAAGAAATGGTCAAAATTGAAAGGTTAATGAATGCCTGCTAAAGAGCTACGGTTATGGCTATGGGCTTTTGCACAGCAGAACCTTTCACTTGACATAATAGGAAAGGCACAGTTGTTATTAACAACATTAATTGTAATTTCGTTCTTTTCAAGTGTCCTAGTAAGTGGTGACAGTGTGATAGTGAGCCAGCGTGCACAGTAGGGCCCTGAAACTGAAGAACTCAACCATCATTCATTTTAATTTTCACCTCTGCTTTTCCTACTTACATGTCAAAATATCTTCCAAAAGTAAATACTGATTGTATGAACAAGGGTCTGACAAGTATCTTACCTCCGTCACCCCTCCAGAGTGACTCTGTGCTTCCAGAGTGTTCCACCACGCTGAAGAGGCTGGAGAGGCCGTCGGTGAGGCAGCTGAGGACAGGGCTATCCCTGGTGGTGGTGGAGCGAGCCCAAGCAGAGCCTCCGCCTCCACCCACGGGTCTCTGATGGAGGCTCCACAGGCTGCGGTCCCTGGAGGAGGACTCTAGTCTGGAGGTGGAGCCTAAAGAGAACAGTTTGATATCTCACTCTTACAAGCAAAAAGATAGTATACAGCAAAAAAATTATAAAACAGATTAACAGAGTCTTTAAAATCAGAAGTTTGGTTAAAACAAATGCTAAGAAAAAATATATAATTACCAGAAGACACTCTGCGTTGCAGTTTGGGTGATCCATACTTAGGTGAACAGCATGGCCTCTCAATGCGGCTGTGAACTTTATCCAGTGATGTAGATATCTGCCGATTTCGTGCTGACACCAAGGAGGAGGTGGTCGTTGATGAGGGACGAGGAGACCAGGCCTTGGAGTGTAACCCAGCCCCCCTGCTGTTGGGAACGTTGTCAGTTTGAATCCCGATACTGACATACTGGGTAGCAGTCTGTGTGGACCTGGTGGACATGCCGACTGCCTGGGTGGTGAAATGGATGTGATAGAGAGAGTTTAGTGCCAGGGGATAGAAATGATTCTGAATGCTGTCCCTTCAACCTACAGAGGGCATGTGTAATAATGTGCAAAAATCTTCATCCTATCAAGTCATTTTTGTCTACTAGTGAAGTTTTGTGCCCTCTTATTTTCATGAAAATCATCATCAAAGGCCAATAGTTGAAGCCTATAAAATCACACCTTACTTACAGGTTCCTTGCTGGATTTCCTCTCCAGAGATGAAGAACGTATGGCCTGGCGGACACAGTTGGTCATCTCCTTCATGTCATCACTTAAGTTGGCTGAAATCTCCAGGCCATGGAAAGCTGAAGAGGATGAAATCCCATCGACCACACTGTTAGCTGAGCTGCCAACGCTGTTGTTGACAACACTGGGGACTGAACCCACAATGGAGCCACTCCTACTCTCCAGCATCTCTCTGTGCTGCTTGGACAGTGAGCTCAGCCACTGCTCATATGTGGACAAAAAGGAGGAGGATGAGGGTTGTTGCTGAACCTCAGGGGTGTCCACCACAGCCATACCTGAGTCCCAGCCACTCAGTCCCAGGGAAGAGCTCCTGTTCTGCACCTGCTGGGGCTCTTTAGCCTCCTGACTTCTTCTTTGGTGCTCTATGCGTCGCACAGCAGGAGGGCTGTAGTAGATCCGGATGCCGGTGCGGTCTGGAGCAGTGTAGCTCCTCTGGACAGACTCCAGATCCAGCCCTGATCCCGCAAGGCTGCTGTTTGAGCCGCTGGGACCATCCCAGGTTTTACAGGTGTCCCTGATTTCTGGGGTCTGAGACATGAGAAAACAGTATGAATTATTACACATTATACTACTGTATTCTTTACTATGATATAGAAATTAATTGAGCCTTTGTCTCACCAGTTTTACAAAAGTCAATAAATAGGAAGTAATGAAAGGCAGATAATAATAATATGCTATAAACTGACTGCACATTTTAACCCAGTCATTGTATAAAAATATAAGTTATTAACTTCATTGGTCAGGTAGGTCCAATTCTTCTTGCTGAGGTCACCCAGCTCTGGGCAAACCAAAAGGGGAGGGATTGCAAACTGGATTTTCTCCTCCTGGTTGGCTGCTCCGTTGACCTCTGAACCATCCAGCTCTGATGCGGATTTGGTCCTTTTCATAAAAAAATACAATGGTGATGAGAAAACAGAAGAGAAGGAGTGCTCTGCTTTTGAGATGACAAATTTGCACTTGTCCATGAAGACATTCTGAATCTTCTGCAAGTGAAAGCAATGATGATAGAGATCCTATGGCTCATTTAGGAAATGTTCTAATTTCTTCATTTTTCAAATGTTAAGGATTAATTTAAATCTATACGCTGTAAGATAATGTTTTTTAATTGTTACCTTGGTGATCCTGTTCCATTAGCAACCACTGTGTCTGCAGGGGACTCACCGCCTGATGACTTCGACTGTGAGGACAAAGAAGGCCCAGACTGTCAGTGAAAAGGAAATGATGGAATCTGCATAAGTAGGACATCTGCAGATACACTGATGGACTTTCACTTGCAACTGCAACTCACTGAACTGAACTGAACTGCAGAAAAAGCTGCCTGGATGTGTTTACTGACAGACAACAAAAAAATATAGTTTGTACAAGCTACAAAAAACATTCCTCTGTATCTTTATCTTTCGTGTGTGTGCTCTGGATGGGGAAATTGATAAAACTTTAATTTAGAATTATGCATTTTAGAATTAAACAAAATAACTTAACTAATTAACTTTACAGTTAGTACTGTTCTGATTTTGTTGACCTTATCAAAAACGTGTTAATTTAATTATATGATTCTGGCCCTTATTTACACACATGTAGATGGCAGAATATTAGAAACACATCTAATACACATCTGATGTTATGCAGTCCAGTACAACACCACAAACATACAAATGATTTAATTAATATTTCCATGACCGGGTCATTAGGCATCATAAAAGCAGACTTTATGACAGGTACAGGTTTTGCCAATAAACTGGCCACTGAGTGAATACTAGTTTACACTTGAATGATCACTCCCTGTGTTCCACTCCCAACATCCCATTTCAACTGGATAACATAAAATAATTATCTATAAGAAGATGTCAAAGGCTACTGAATAGCTCTACATCAAGCAACCAAGAAAGGAATGATTGGAAAAGAAAGAGAGTGAGAAAGGATCGATAACCACCCTCGGACTGAAAACCACCAAAGGAAGCAAGTACAGAAGTCAGAAAAGAGATACTGGGAGGAGCACTGACCTACCAGTTGTGTGTCTGGGTCTTCTTTGTGTATGTTTGTGGAAACAACCCCAACTAATGACCATTTTAAACACTGGTGCAACACTGACATGTTGCAGTAATATGTGAATTTTTGGGTCTGTTCCAACAGACAACCAACCAAACAACCAAAAACCTCCATACTAAATTTGTTTGATTGATTAACTGTCACAGCGATTTATTTTAGAGTTGTCATTGTGCTAAATAATATCCAACAATCCTCTGGTGCACATAAAAGGTTATGAACAAGGAACCTGATGCTTATTCTCAACTGGAAAGAGTCACCGTCTCGTTAGCATTAACAACTGTTTAGTTACCAAAGGCTTCAGTCACCCTTGCATTCACAAGACAAGGTTAAAATATGCCCTCTGGACAGTACCACTTCTTTATCCTTTCATGTTAGACTGAGGGCTGACTGGATGCTACACTATCGCTAAATGATATTATGAGACAGGACAGGCTCGGGTTAGCATGTGAACATCAGAGGAAGAAAAGAAGTGATAGAAATGGAAGCAAAGTAAGAGATAATATTGGCTTTGCTTCCCATCAGTGGAGACAGCTCTTGGCAAGTAAAAAGCAATATGCTCTATATTTGAATGTGCTTAACTGGATGATACTGCACTATGTGTGGGGAGGAAAAAGCTGACAAAATTCAACTCCAGAAGTCTTACTGAAATGCATGAATGGAGATGCTGGGTTTTGGTGCAGTGCTAATGTCAGGAAACACACATCTGATCCACTGAGCTGATGTATCTCCTTATCTTAGACGTACACCATCATCCTCTCAGGTGCCATCACCCCAAATATAAACGTGTTCCTTGTCTCTTCATATTTGACATCTCACACACATATGCACACACTCTCAAACACCCACAGCCTTTCATACCTTCCCCTGTAGTGCAGTGGCCTCTCTCAGTCTCTGCTCCCACTGTGCTCTCTCCTGGCTAAACCTTTCCAGCAGTTCCAGCTTCTCTCTGCCCCAGTTCCTTTCTCCGATCTGAAGCTAAATGATCCACCAGTCGGTCACAGCAGAGAGAGACGAGAGGAGGAGGAGAAAAGATGGATGTTGATGCACACCAAAGGATTTTTAAGAGAAAAACCCACAATGATGTACAAGTAGACTACAAATACTTCTGTGATATTTTAACACACAATACATAACATAAAAGCAAACACCATACATAAAAGCAAAAAACAGACTAGATAAAATATCAGCCCTGACGTTTTCACAGTTTACAAATAATGTTTCCTCTGTGCATGTCAACAAAGTCACTGTTTCCCAGCCCAACTTGATACACACATACACTATTTACCTGTTTAGTTAGATCCATCACAGCTGCGTAGGACTCAGCCAGGAGGTGCTGATGTTCTTCACGCTCCCTTTTCAGTGCCACCTTCAGGTCTGGAGGATCCAGAGCATCAGGGGAGGACAGGGCTGCTGCTGTTGATTTACCTGCTTTGGTTTCAAGCTGGAAGGTGGAAGGCAGAGAGATAATGGCAAATACTGAAACTTACAGTAATGCCTGCACAATGACTCCAATGTTTTGATCACAATCTGATCTCACCTGGCAAAGAAAATGTGTCTTTTTGACAAAATTACATCAATCTTTCTGGTCTGTTTAGATTTACCCAAGTGAAAGTTATGACCTTATTGTCAGATTAACCACACTTAAATGAGACAGTGCTAGGGAGTAACAAAACAAAACAAAACAAAACAAAACAGACATATATTGCTATTAAAATACCATAGGTAATCAGTTAAAATGTACTTCTAATTTCAGATGTAATTCTGAATGAAAATAGATAAACTGAAATGTAAACATGCTACTATATACCAATTTACCAATAAAAGCTGTGCAGTCAAAATTTTACCTGAGCAAAATTACACAGCCATCTCCTCGTTGGGTTAATAAAGTTAAATTTGAATTTAAAAATATACAAGACTCAAAATAAAACTATTCCTGATAAAGCAGAGTGTTAAAATTGGTGAAAATTTAACTTATCTTAAAATTTAACTTAACCAATGTTCCCCCTAATTTTCATGTGTCTGAGCATACACACAAACTCCCTGAGAATTCCTTGGATCACTGTGAGCAACATCAGACGTGCACACTGTCGCACACTGTAATTTTATGTGCTACATAGTTTTGCTGTGCACGGAGAAAGCGGGAGCAGTGCGCGATTGTGCAGGTGCGCAGCTTAGAGGGAACATCGGACCTAACCCAATCGGTCGAGGCAGATGGCCGTCCACCCTGAGTCTGGTTCTGCTCGAGGTTTCTGCCCCTTAAAAGGAAATTTTTTCCCTTGCCACTGTCACCTAGTGCTGTTCATGGTGGGAACTGTTGGGTCTCTCTCTGTAAATACCTATTTTAAAGAGTATGGTCTAGACCTGCTCTATATGAAAGGTGCCTTGAGATGACTATTGTTATGTTATTAATAAAGTTGAATTGAATTGAAATAAATTAATCCTTAATCCTCTATGGAGATCCCCCAGCTATTCGTTCCCTATCTCTGTACCTCTAACAACTTCTCACACTCTCTATCTCCATCTCACCCTTTCACTCTCTTTCTCTACAGTTTTGTCACTCTCTATTTTGAGCTCTCTCACCCCTGTTTTTAGCTCTCCATGTATCTGGCCAGTTGTCACAAAGACTGTAAGTAGGATTGCTTGAAATTTTTATGAGCAGTTCTGCTTTCCCTTTTCCTCTGCCTGAGCCTCATAGCTCACCCAGCCAACACTACTGGGCCCATCAATTTGACAGGCAAGCATGTGCATGTGAATGCGCGCGCACACACACACACACACACACACACAGGCACACAGGCACACACATATATAGGCACCCCAGACCCATCAATCCTCCCTCTACCTCATTCAGTCTGGCTCGGTGGCACTGGAGTCCGTATAAGGCATTAATGAAACTGTCTGGCAGCCAGTCACAGTGCAACAAAAGCACACTTACCCCAGCTCCCTTCTCTTATGGCAACAGAGTATGTTAATGATGAGTGTGGCCTAACAAGTCCCACATCTTAATGAGGTTTACTGCTGAGGCATTAAGAGGGGAGTGATTTTACTGGATGACTGGTGGATGAGAGACATCTGGTTCACGATTCAATGGTCACCATAAGGCAAGTTTAATTACTCCTATTTATTCTACAAGAAACCCTGAATATAAAAAATATATTTATTAATTAGGTTTTAGTAGAACAATCTCATCAGAAGATTTCAGTTCCTGCTCATTGAAGAATCTTTCTACATCTACATCAAATCTAAAACTCAGACACTAATTAAATATTTCCCCTGATACATTCATCATATGGCTTTTTAGCTGTTTTTCTCATGTATCTACACAGAAGCAATTATTCATAGAAACAGAATAAAGTATTTATAGAAAGAGCCCAGGGCTACTAATAGCACTGTAGCAACAAACACCAATTAATGAGCCCATCCTGTAGAATATGTTCAAGTTAAATACTAAATGAGCAAAAATGCTTGAGGTCTGATTTGCTGTTAATCTGCAGATAAGTGCTGACCTACAGTAAAGCAACAAATATAAATAACACATGTTTATAGAACACACACTTATTCACAGAGGCTGAACAATTCTCAGCACAGAAGCTAAAATGTATAGCAACACAAATAAGTCATTTGGAGATTTAAAAAAATATATACGGTGATGCCATGTTTTTCAATAAGACTGTTATCAAGTTTGACATTAATTACTCTTAAAAAGTCATAGCCTAGATATTATGTAATATGTACAGATGATACACGGGTTAAATATGGTAATGTAAATAGCTGTTAAGTGCTTTTTTTTGGGACAGAGCCAAACTAGTTAAATCCCCCTGCTTCTGGCCCTCATACTAATCTAAGCCAAGATAACTTGTGTCATTTTCTGGGCAGTCAAACTAGGCATATTTGAAGAAACAACCTAGTTTGTCATTATGTATGGCGACTCATTTGAGTTACACATTGATGTCTCAGTTGTCTCAGTCACAACTGAGACATCAATTATGACTGCTCTATATTCAACAGATGTGATTAATGAGCTTCCAGCTGCTCACTCTGTATCATCACACACACAGCAGGTGTTTGTAACATGGGTCAGAATGGATGACCAATCAAAGGGAGAAAAAGGAGCCAGGTTTGCATGCTTTCAGAGCCCTGGATATAATTTCTACCTCACTGATTGTTTGTTTATCAGGCTGAATGGCCAAAGTTAATTTCCATCAAACTGTTTGACATATAGGACATTGTTTGAAAAGAATGGCATTTAAGTGTTGCAAAGATGTGTGTCTTTGTGTTTCAGTTTGACAAAATTAAGAGCTTAAGTGCAACACAGTCAAATATAATAAAAAATAAAACTTTGGTTGTGATTGGATGTCCTTGCACAGTTTGACATGTTAAATTGGTTTCGGCCAAGGTGAATCTCAAAAAGAGATCATATTTCTCCTGTGTTTGCCTCTCTACATTGGTTCCCAATCAAATCCAGGACAGAATTCAAAATCCTCCTCATCTACAAAGCCTTTCATGGTCAGGCTCCATCCTATCTTAAAGACCTTACAGTTCCATACAATTTCACCAGAACATTGCACTCCCAGAATGCTGGTTGACTAGTAGTTCCCAGAGTTTCCAGGAGTAGAATGGGAGGCAGAGCCTTCAGTTATCAGGCTCCTCTACTGTGGAACCTTCTCCCAGTCTGGGTCCAGGAGGCAGACACCCTCTGTACCTTTAAGAGTCGGCTTAAAACTTTCCTCTTTGATAAAGCTTACAGTTTGGGTTGGCTCAGGCTTGAACCATCCCTTAGTTTTGCTGCTATAGGCCTAGACTGCTGGGGGATTTCCCATGATGCAGTGAGCTTCCCTCTCTCCCTTGGTCTCTCTCTGCATGGATTCATATCCCATAAATGCATGTTACTAACCCGATATCTTCCCTTTCTCATAGTTTTGTGCTTTTTTGCCTCTCTCTCCTCTTCTGTCTCTTTCTGCAGATATTTTTGTCTGATTTGTGATGATGGGCCTCCTGCTCCTCCTACAACTCCACTCAACACCTGCTGTTAGAAACTATTAGTGCTGCTTCCAGTATTACTGTTACTTGTAATCACTACTTTAACTGTCATTACTATTATTACCACTATCTATATGTTCTCCTGTCCCTATTCCCCCACCACCCTTTTGCAACGCAACCAGTCGAGGCAGATGGCCGCCCACCCTGAGTCTGGTTCTGCTCGAGGTTTCTGCCTCTTAAAAGGAAGTTTTTCATTGCCACTGTTGCCTAGTGCTGCTCACGGTAGGGAACTGTAGGGAACTCTCTCTGTAATTATAATAATCTAAAGAGTACAGTCTAGTCCTGCTCTATATGAAAAGTTCCTTGAGATGACTTTTGTTGTGATTCGGCCCTATATAAATAAAACTGAATTTAATTGAATTGAATTGTTTGCTAACAACCAGATACAACCCTAACTACAAGCTGTCTGTCATGGTCCCCATTCTCTTCCCCAGCTCCGGTCCAGTTTTTGTGTCTGTCCCGTCTTCCCTTCTCCCTCTGTGTTTGTGTGTGTGCTTTCCTACAGGGGCGTGGCGTGGCACCGGCACAGCTGCAATCTATCACTCATCATCTACCGCTTATCATCCCTGGTCTGACCTCCACTCGCGCCAGTTTGTTCTGTCCACCCATGTGGTAACTACTGGTTCCTCAGTCTAGCTGTCTTTGAGAAAAAATATTTTTGGTAACTCTTTCTGTGTGTGTCACAGTCTTCTGCCAGTGCCTTCGTCCACCCCTGGGGATCCCTCACTTGTCCCAGCAGACCTCCTGGCTTCTCCCCCCGGACTCGTTCTCCCCTCACCTGGCTCCACTACCTGACTCCCAGTCCTGGACTTTTCCCTCAACCCCCTTTTTGCTCATCTGTTGTACTTTATTGCTGTCGCAATAAAACTACTTCCTTCTCTACTCCCTTGGTGTCCTGTGTCCTGCGTCGGGGTCCAACATATAGATAATCCACAACACAGTCTTAATACTGCTAGTATAAGTTAGCTTACAGACAAAGGTATCTTTCTATATGCCCCTGATTGTCAAGAAAACACATTTAATAGTGATACCTAGACCTAAAATGCATTTTTTTTACATACATTGGGTGTATATGATAGTGGGACAATATACACTCAGGGGCATGAAGTAAGAACACATGAAAAAACATTTCTAATTTCCCCAACTTTACTTTTTCTCAATTTCCAGGCAGTAACACAGGCTGTGTTCCATCTCAGAGGCCATTAATTAGCACTGTTACAGTCTCTGCTGCTGTTATGAGACAGACAGCGAGACAATGAGGGAGGAGAGGAGGTTAAAATATTTAAACCCTTAATCATTGCCTCTAGACGAGACAGAGGGAAAAGAAAAGCTTGGATGAACACTTGACAGATTGAGAATTAGGAATTTACCTAATAGGGGATCGTCATTTTAAAGATCACTTTTGGAAATTAATATTGACCACTTAAGAGCAGCTTCTCTCTCCGTCTGTCTGTTGCCCTCTAGGTGTACTATTAACTGTCCAATAACATGCAAGCAGGTACAAAAGCTTGCAAGGAAAAGTCTCTTGGATTCATTTCTTTGACTTGTCAGGCTTGGTAGCTTCAAACTTCTGTATTCGATGGACGGTGTGCTTCATTTACCAATTTCCTGAGGAGGCCATTTTGTCTAATCTTCCCACCACATTCATTTTTCCTCTTGTCCTGAATTTGTTTAGTTTGTTTAGAAAATACATCAGCTTATTCGATTAATGGATGACACAGAAGAATTTTGAATAAAAGGAGTATGACACATTGTTGCACCACATCCTCCATTTTATTAGAGCCAATAAAACTGAAAAGCATTTCAGTCTTCATTCTCCTAATAGACTGCCCCACAGTTCTCTTTGAAAAGAGCAAAATATTTGGACTAAGTTTTGTAGAATAACATAAAAAAGCGTGATAAATTGTTCCATGTATTCAATTTCATGACCAAAAAAAAAGTTAAAAAAGAAAATTATAGCAGTGCTTCATCCCCTACCTGTGTGATGAGACTCTGTAGTTCGGTCCTCTCCACTTCCCATGATGCCTTGGCTTTTGCAAACTGCTGAGTGAGTTCCTGAGAGCCTTGTCGTTCCTGTCGCAGCTCACCACTCAGATCCTGCAGCGCCAACCTCAGGTCTGCCAAAGTGCTGCTCACAGCACTTGACTACAGGGAATGACAGGAAATGCACATAAGAGTGTGTGACTGTGTGTGTCTGCTTGTGTGTGTGTCATTTTCCTTACCTTGATAGTTGGGCTGAGAGGCCATTCGTCAGCAGCACATGGCTTGTCAGTCTGGTGGGTGGGGCTTGTCAGGTTTTCCCCCTCCAACAGCAAGTAGAGATCCTTTGGGCTGTTCATCTAAAGAACAAATCAAAATGCACGACCACCAGTCAATCATTCACCTCTGCCTTCAACATAATGCATTGTCATCCATTATCATCCAGTATCTCATGGGACAGTTTCATGATTTTTTAAAAGGATTTTTAAAATGTTTTTATATTTTAATTTTGTTAAATGAAATCACTTTTACCTTTTTACCACAGATAATTATTTCCTGCATAGGACCAGATTCAAATCAAATCAATATTTCTGGTCAAAATAAGGATATATGTAAACAGTACCAACTCTGACAGAAGCAAAGCCACTGTGCTTTACCTCCCCTCATACCTCCAAGATGTCTTTCCATTCTGTGTCCTTCTTGCAGCCCAGCCTCCACTGTTTGAGGAAGCAGCGTAATTTGAGGCTGAGCAGTAAGAGGGCCTGCTTGAGGTGCTGAGACTCCTGGACCAGCAGAGTCCTTTCCTGGTTCCACAACTTCTGCTGCAGCCGAGCCCGGAGACCCAAACTCTGCAGCTGGAAATCTCGGTGGAGCAGAGCCTGCGTGACCACCGGACACAGAACGAATGAGTCCCTTCCTGCCCCCATTATCCCCCAAAATCTTTTAAAAAATTTTAATCACAAAGGCCTTAAGAGTATCCTGACCAAGTTTGAAAAAAAAACAAAAAAAACAATCAAAATTTGTGCAATAAAATCAAAATGGCTGACTTCCTGTAGGTTTAAGTCATGATTTCAAGAGACTTTTTGGTGCGTCTTGGCATGTTACATCATGCCTAGGCCACGGCCACACCCTTTGACATCAACAAAATCTTTTAATACATTTTAATCACAAAGGCCTTGAGAGTATCCTGACCAAGTTTGAGGTTGATATGATAAAAACTGTAGGAGGAGTTTGATCAAATATTTTCAAATTAAAATGGCCGATTTCCTGTAGGTTTGAGGCCATGCTGTCAAGAGACTTTTTGGTGTGTTTTGGCATGTTATATCATGCTCAGAATTTCGTTCACCTCGAACAAACTAAGCCAATGCAAGGGGTTTTAAGTATGTCCAGGGGGCGCTGAGGAGCCATTTTATGGTGCCAATTAACAAATCCCTATCAGATGTCAATTTTCACCAGGTCTGATGTGTGTGCAAAGTTTTGTAAGTTTTGGAGCATGTTTAGGTGATTTTATTACAATAGGGTCTTTGCATGCTAGTGCTTGGGCCCTAACTATGTAGCTGTGGTTTTAAAGGGAGTTAAACAATGGAGTGCTTTGCTGCAGAGTGCAGTGCTGGTTGTGTAACTACACTGTGATTCCAGAAAGCCACTGCATTCAATGAGAAATAGTTATGGCATGCAATCCCCCATACAATGTTATTAGTTCTGATGGCTGTATTTCTGAACTTAGGAAAAGACCAGGTTAGCTGTATCCCCTTGCTTTCATTCTTTATGCTAGGCTACGCTAACTGACTCTTGCCTCATAATATTAGATGGATAAAACAATGAAATCAGTCTCCTAATCTAAGTCTCAGCAGAAAAAAGCTATTAAGCATGTTTCCCAAAATGTCCTGGAGTCAGGATGTGGTCAGCCAAGTTTAGACTGGGAGCAGGGGGACACAACAGGCCTGTCTCTGTCCAGAGTTGAAGAATATGCCTACCAGCACCTCTAAAGCTAAACAAATTACATTTTGTGGCCTGTTTTTTTGTAATTCTATCCATGTGTCAAGACTTAATGTCACACTGAAGCTCCAAGGTTTGGAAGGTGGATGGTTAGACTATTGTCCAGTATTAGCTGAGCTATAATCCAAGCTCTTGTATGAATATAAGTGGCAGTATTATGCTGAATACTGAGTTAATGTAAAAACTGGCTATATGTGTTGCTGTGTCTGCTGCTATGCTCTATTCATCACTGCTGCAAACAAAACTGTAGGCATCTAGAATATGTAACACTCTCTTGTTATCTTTCTTTCATTCTAGTTTTGTCTCCCTCTCCCATTCACCCCGAGTCTTGGATAAAGATGCAGAAACACACACAACTCTGGTTACCATGGAGACACACCAGCAAAAGGTCATCTAAACAAAGGTCTCTTCTTCCTGTCTGCCGCAGCTGACGGTGAGGTCACTGTTTATGTTTGTTTACAGCTCTGTGTTGCTGAGTACGAGTTTGCCACCGCTTTATAACATCAATAGCTTTAAGCTACAGCTTGTGCATGTGTGTGCACAAATGTGTGTCTAAATGAGCCCTTAATTGACCTTTGCAGAGTTTCCTGTCGATGTGGGTTTGCTCAGGAGGAAGTAATGTGAGTGTACAAAACAGGTATGTACATTACAGATTGTACTAACATTGTATTCAGCAAATATTAACATTTAAGATGAAATGTTACAGTAGAAAATGTTGGCCTTCACTTGCTGCTCATTTGGCTATTTTAACAGTATTAGTAATAACATGTTAATTAGTTAGAATTACACAAAATCTATGTAAATAGTTATTGACACCTGACATGTATAATTACAGTAATAGGTTGAGCATTTGAGGTTATGTTTTTGCATCCCTATGTGCACTTTTGGGGGTCCCTCCCTATAAAAGGGGCCTGCTGCTCTCCCCTTTTGTTGTTGTTCTCTATGTGAGAAGTAAGTGTCACAGTCCGTGAAGTTCTGCATGTTATCTTACTTGCTAATTTAAAACTTAAGGTGTAACATGCTAAAATGTTCTTGTAATTTACTCTGTGTAGGGGCAAACATACTTGATCTCAACTGACTGTAGAATTTGTTGTACTTCCCCCTGTCTTATATGTTTCTTTTTATGTTTTCATGTATTGTGCTACAGTTTCCTGCTCGCTCCGTTTGTTGTTGTTCTCTATTGGAGAAGGGCAAACATACTCGATCTCAATTGACTGGAGAATTTTGTTATACTTCCTTCTGTCAGCAAATAAACTCATCCTGTGATATCCACGGAGTGAGCCTTCTTCAAATTCAGCACAACGCAGGAAGCCACCGGACAAGGGAGAAATGAATGAATTAGACCATGACTAGACTCTGTTGGAAATAAACACGTTTTTCCAACTGGAGTCCAAGCACACACCTCATTCTATGATACTGTTCCGCAAGCTACTATGACCCACGGACAAGTGCAGTTCCTGATGATGGGTGGGTTGGCTTGTTGCCCCAAATCACATTTGATTGAACAAATTTACAGATTTTTCTCTGATAATAGCTGTCCACTGTGGCCAAACACGACTCTGATGAGAGCAGTAGAGAGTAAACAAGAAGATTAAAGTGAGACAATTAACTGAAATACATTACACACATTCTGTGGACATGAGACGAACCGCAGAAGTGGGCAATAATTGTCTGTCATCAGTATGATAGTTGCAAATAAAAGTATGCATTTTATCCATTGTTAATGTAAAAAATATCGGTTAGGGTCCTTTTCAAATTTAGTCAGTTTCCTTAGTCACTTCATTATGTTGGACAGGCTGTAGAAGGAGTAGACTGGAGCTTATGTTTGTTGCCCTGTAGACTGTGAACACCCAGGCTCATAGTGTTTGTCTGTCTGTCCGTGTTTACAAGACAGTGCGAGAGTTTTGAGATTAAAACCTTGTTTTCAGGCTCATGTCAGATTCTGGCTGAAAAAAATCACTAGCTGTCAGCCCTGACACAGCTGGGGCTGAAACTTTTCTAGTCTGTATGTTTCTGTCTGTCTTGTTTTGAATGATTGTGATTTTGAGCGACTTACCATTGCATCATCCGTCTCCTCCTCTTCCTGCTCCAGCCGGCTGGTTCCCAGATTTTGTGCCTCGTTGCTGTTTGATTGGCTGTTCTCTTTAGTTTGTCCTTTCACCTCTGGCTCTGATTGGTCCCTATAATGAGGCTGCTGCATGCATGCATGGGCAAGTTAATGAAGAAAAAACAAATAAACAAAAAAAAAATCATAAAGGAAAGAGGGAGAGACAGGAAGGAGGAGTTGTAGAACCAAAAGGAGGAAATGATAGAAAATAAGACAAACATACACAACAATAAGAAAAACAACCGTGATGGTGTCAATCCATGTGACATTCAGAAAAATGATAAATAAAACATAACAGAAATTATTTATGGATCTCACAAGACAAAGAAAAGGATGTAGAGGAAGAAGAGCTTGGTCAGAGAGGAGAAGGAGAGGGTGGAGAAAATAAAGAAGAGGAGGATAGAGGGCAGAATGAAGGGCTGAGGGGGAGGAGAGGAAAGATGGGAAGAAGGTAGCAAAGTTGGAGAGATGAGGAAAACAGCAATCGGAGAGAGGGAGAGGAAGGAGGAGAGAAAAGACAAAACAGGAAGGCAAGAGGAGTAAGGTGGTTAAGATGAAATGTCAGAGCGAAGAGGGGGTGAAAAAGAAACAAATGCAAGTGAGATGGGGAAGGAAAGGAGAGAGACAAGGAAGGTAACAGAAGAGGGAAAGGGAATCAGAGGAAAGTGGAGAAGCAGTAAGGAAGATGGTGAGGATGAAGAGGCATGAAGATTGGAGAAAAAAGAGGGAAAGGGGGAGGTGGAAGTGAAGTGCAGAAACCAATGGTTATGGTTGGCCCGTGCAGAAGAAAGGATGGAAGGAGGAAGGGATGAAGAGAAGAGGAGAGAGGAAGGAGAGTGGAGGAGAGATTGGATGGGTGCTGGGACTCAAAATTGGCCTCTAATGGAGTCTCAACATCGTAGTTTACTCACTCAGAACTATGTATATTTTCATCACAGGCAAATTAGATTAGATCAGAATAGAAAACAGATTTTGGAAACAAGAAACATGTTTGTTGTAAAGGCAGTATTCCAAATTGCAAAAATCTCCACCTTTAAAAGCAAATTCGATTTTAATTTTTGATTTAACTCTGAGGGACTTTTTTTCCCAACATAAACTCATTTGTTTTTGTTTTTTAGTGAGGCATTTTGATCAGATTGTATGTATTTTAAATGTATTCCTGACAGTCCAAGGCAAAGGAAAAATGTGCCATCTATAGTACATAGAAAAATAAGCCAGCTGAGTAGATTTAAAGTCTCTGATCATTCCAATGTGCTTAATAACTTTGTGGATGTTATGTTGAATTTTATATGGACCACCGAGTACACATCATAAATCACTGACAATCAGCTATAACCCAAGAGTTTCCAAGTGAAGCTTTTCAAACACAGAATGAAATTTATGAAATATGTCTGGAAATATATTTAGACCAAGCTCACAGAAATCTGTGTGGACAACTCTTCCAATCATAATCTCTGAAAGATTCCTACTTTTTTGGCACATAAATGACAGATTTGAATAACTATTTGCTTCTGCTCTCAGACTCCAGTAATTTTCATTTGATGTTGTAGTCTTATCAGAAACTGTAAATTGAATTGTACCAGTTCCTACACTGGAGAGAGCTCTGTATCTGGTGTCAGACTAAACAGCAGCTAAAATAAAAAATAGACTTTAATTGATCTTTTCCTTACCATTTCTGACTTTATTCACAGTTTTAAACAAAATGAAGCAGTACCAGACTATTAGTATTGTTTATTATTTGCGAGTCAGCTACAGGCAACAGAATCCACCTCACTAATTGATAGGGTTCAGACAGTAGCTCAGATGTATCATTACTGTGATTAAATCCATGGATATAATGTCAGTTTGACTGAAAATAGTTGTGACCGGTACTTCTCAACCACACAGATGTGACCCCAGACTGTACGTTGAATTGGTTTTATAATCTGCCATTGAGAATACATATAAATAAATGGTGCTTTATGTGCTCTTAATAAGCTTGTCCATGCAACAAACAGGCTCCATTTGAGGCCTAAAGCAGCATTTAAATACCAGGTTAAGAGGCGATCTAACAGCATGCAAAGGACATGGATGGAACTCTGTGGAGAGGTTTACACAGGCAGCTCAAATCTGACTTCATCTGATACATCTGTACAGTCATGATTTATTTTCACAATTTTACAAGACAAGAATTTTGAGGGCTTTATCATTCTTGAGAAACAGAGATGAAAAGTGTTTTCTTTTTTACTCAACAGATCTGAATGAAAATTAATCAATAAACATTTTAACTAGTCTGCTACGCCAGAATAAGGCATTAGCCTGATGTTTGTTATCTCACTGTCTTATTTAATCTCATGTTTGTTGTTATTATCTGTTGTCAGGGCATTGCTGGGGGTGCATCAGAGTTGAGCGTGCTGTGTAATTCCATTCTTCACTGTGAGGAGAAACTAAAGCAGCATGTTTAAATGGGATCAGGAGTGTTAGTCAGCCAAACTAATTGTTAGGCATGGGACAAAACATAAATCTATAGAATAGCAAAAGAACCTAGTGAAAACAGAAAATAAGGTCCAACAAAAGAAAAAGCTTAAAAAAAAGACTGGTGGTAAATGAAAGAGAAAGTGTGACAAGGAGTGAAGAAGAGAAGTGTGTGTTTTCTTGTCTTTTACCTTCTGCTCAGCAGGGTTAAGTCCATTGTGGTTGTCTCCAGGGCACGGAAGGGAGGTGCAGGATGAGGCCAGGGGGGGTGCTCCTTCAACCTGAGGGTCCCTCACACCTGCTGGGGGTTTACCCAGGCTGTCTACTCGCTCCACAAAGGCCTGCAGCTGTGCATGTAGGGCCTGAAGTCTGCTGGTCAGAGCACCAACCAGAGGTTGGTCTGCCAGGTCAGAAAGCTCTGAAATCTGGGGAGCAAAGATATAACAGAATTTATCAAACAGTCAGTCATTACCAGCTGACTAAGGGAATGGCTTGGGCTGATAAATGACAAGCTGCATGCGGGGCTGATACTACAGGTGGCTAAACAATCACTGCAGGAAAAAGCACCCAAGCAAAAGATGAAACATTTTGTCACTGAGGCTTTTGTTTGTTAGTTTACACACCTTTAGGTTAGGTTTAGGTTACAGCATATTTCATGAAATTCTTGAAAGCCTGAATCTTTGAAAATGAAAAGGTTTCATTCAACAGTATCATGGAGGACCAGCAGACCAAATAGAGGACATGTACCTGGTTGTGAGATTGAGGTTTCTCCAGGTCACATGGCTCTGCTGCATCCGTGCTGCAGACCTTGTGATAGATGGATGGGGATGAGGAGAGGCAGTTGGACTCGGGGGAGGTCAATAGCTGTATCGCTGTGGAAACCAAGCGAGCCTGGTCCCTTATAGCCAGGAAGTCATCATGGTCTTTCTGCTCCAGGCACCTGGTGAGTGAGGTTGTTGGGCCAGCATTGTCCTCGATCCTCTTTTTCTGCTCCTTGATCTCCAGGGTATCATTCTCACCCCCTACTGGCTCTTTGCGCTGGGGTGGACTGATGGGGAAACACAGAGTACTTTGAGAACTTCTTGTCTATGTTGGCTTTAAAAGTTGAGATTAAAAGTTAACTGACCTTCACTACTCCATCTGCCGAGGATGTGACTGTGTGATACCACAGAAAGGTCTAGAACAACTACTTGTTTGTTTTGTTAAAAATTAACTCAGTCTCTAAGTAGTTCACTGCTGACATGCAATACCAGCATTGGTTGCTTGTTAAGTCTGTATTGCTCAAGAGATGCTTAAGTCTCAGCAATACTGTAATTTTAAATAGCCATGGGTTCCTATAATCTCTTATCAACCTCATGGAAGAAAATCTCTCCTAAAAATTCTCTCCTCTGAAAAACTGGATGGATTGCCAATTGTAATTTTGTCCAAACATTCATGGTGCCAAATTGAAAACTTGAAAATCCAAAAACTACCTGGTGGGTAGGCACTCAGCTGAGTCTCCAGCCTCTGCTTCCGTCTCCAGAGCCAGTCGTAGCGAGGAGGTGGAAGATGAGGAAGAAGGAGCATGGTAGGAGGCTAGATCACAGCGCTGCAGGTTGGACAGAAGCACTCGGTTCTCATACTGCAGCTTCTTCACCTTCCCACTCAGTTCTCCAATCTGAAGCCTTGCCAATCTGAGCTCCTCCTCCTGGGTGGGGATGTCAGTGCTGATAAGCACTGCCCCTTCCTGTATGGAGTGCACAGGGCTTTCGTTGAGCAGCCCGTCCGTCAGCACCGTTAAGGGATCGGACGACAGTGTGGAGGTCAGTGGCAGGAGTTCAGATTTATAGCGGTTGATCTCATTCATCAGGAGTTTGTTCTGTTCCTCCATCTCGATCAGAGACCTCCTCAGTAGCTCTGCTTCCTCCTCCACAAACTGGAGGTGTCTCTGGAGCTCCATGACGTTTTCAGATGAAGCCCCTCCTCCAAGCACCATGGTTCCCCCACTGAGACTAAGACCAATCCCGAGACCACCTCCAACACCAGTAAGTTCTTGAGGTCCATCTAGGAGAAAAACAGTTGGCAAACCAACAGAGGAAGAAATAATTTGTGATAAAGAATATAAAATAATAGTTGCACTCAGTTGCTGTTTTATAATTATGTATTATTTAGGTAAATCAAGCAAGAACAATAAAAAATGGAATGAACTAATTAAAACTAATGGTTTGAAATTCCAATGTAGTTTCAAAGTATTATCTTTTAATTTCTTTTAGCTCTGAAACTGATCAAATGTAGTTCTAATGCTGAGAAACTTTTGTAAATTTTACATGTTAGCTCATTTGTCTAACTAAGTTCAACTAATCATACGAATTTTAGCCTTTAGGGTAAGCATTGCTGATCTTTCAAATCATGACAGCAATGGTTATTAATCAATGAAAACAGCTGGGGTCAACTATATTTTACAACAACATCTTAACATATTGCCATACAAGGTTTTTTAAATTAGCTAATACTAGCTATTAATTTAACATCACTTGTACCTCCAGAGAGGTTGCATCTGAGAAAAGAATTACAGAAATGTATAACAGACCGATGAGACAAGTTTAAAACTACCTTGTGGTCCCTTCATGTCGTCCATTTCTGCTCGGAGCCCTCTGTTCTCCACCTCCAGTTCCACAATGCGTCGACTCAGCAGGTTGGCCTCCTCCTCCACCAGCTTAAGGTGGACTCTGATCTCTGCCTCCCGGGTGTGGGGGGAGTCAGCAACCTTGGGGGAGGAGGGGGGTTGGATAAAAGAGACATAAGGACCTGTTCACTCACACAGTTTTAATTAACTGTTGACCTTTAGGCATGAATCATTTAAGTGATACTAACTGCCTCTACCCTTTCCCCCCCAATTTTTTCACCACTCTGTTAACGGTTGAGAAGGGCAACAATTCTGTCAAAAGTTAAAAAAAAATATTTTCAGCATTACCAGCCCTGGGTATCTAAATGCTAATCATTAACATAAAATGGAGAGTTCATTATTTCAGTGAGCATTCTCCTTGTTGAAATGTTTGTTAATGTTTAGTTTTCAGTATTAGTAACTGAAACGCTCATGAGCTTCATGAGCTTGAGTGTTTTGGCTGTTTCTAAAACAATATAAATGTTCCTCTGTAGAGGTTTCCCAGGCATTTTTGGCAATAAGTAAGAATAAGTACCATTTAAATTTTAAATGAGTAGAAAGGTTGTTTATACTTTACAAACCACGACCACAATAATTGCCTAGTGGCACCATTTTGTAGCCAGAGTCCTACAGAATGACCTCCAGCAGGCTCTGGTGTGCATGTTTCTGACCAAACTGTCGGAAACAGACTCAGTGAGGGTGGCATGAGGACCATACATCCTCTAGTGTGACCTGTGTTCACAGCCCACACACAAGTTGGATCAGCCTGTGATTTTTTTTTGTTACTTAGATTTTCTGTGTGATTTTGAACCCAGCCCTCAGTGGGTTGATGATTTTGGTTTCCATTGACTGTTGTTACATCATTTTGTTCTCAACAAATTATACAATGTTCATCAGTAAGGATTTTCAACTTGAATAATTCTTTCATCAAGATCCGATGTGTGATTTAAGTGTTCCCTTAATATTTTTGAGCAGTGTAGTTTCAAATTATATGAAATTGCAAGGCTCCTTGGCCTTGTCCACTAACCACTAATCTGTTAGGGCTAATTTGCTCATTAATCTCTATGAGTAAAATCCTTTCCAATACAAAATAATCATCCAAACATCTAGATCTTTCTATCTTCTCAATCATCCCCTCACCTCCTCCACAGTGAGTGAGGCGTCCACGTCACCGTACAGTGACCTGTACTTGGCCAGCTCCTCCTTCATGGCTTCACTGTCCTTCACCAGCTTGGTCAGCTTCTTGCACATTAGGGCTGATTCTTCTTTGGCAAAGTGGAGCTGACACTTCAGGTCTGAACTGTCCTCCTGCAATGATTGGACAGAGCAAGAGGAGAGCACTGAGGTGACATTAATACAAAAAATGCTGTGTCATAGAGAGACTGACGTACACAAAAACATGTTGCCATTCAAAAGTCTGTCACTACTGTTGAAATGATCTTCAATTTATATAGCGCCTTTCACAAGACCCAAGGATGCTTTACAAAGACAATGTCCAAGCAAACAAACAAAACTTACTGCCAAAGGCCTGGGTGAATATGTGACTTTCAGAGCAGACTTGTGTGGTCAAAGATGTAGCATGGCAAATCTCCATTGGATTATTTATTGTCTTGGGTGATTCATTGAATAACAAAGCTAAACATTAGTCAATTTCATTACTTTTCAATACTTTTGGGTTTTTGTTCAGAACTGCAACGGACGATTAATTAAATGAAAAAATAATCATATATTAGACAAGTCAACACATCTGTGATACAATGATACAGACTCCCTCTGAGGCAATCTGCAATTCATATATCACCTTATTTTAACCAGTAACTGTGAGTAATATCTAAAACTTAAACAAAAATTATTTTATCCAGTTGTGCCAGATATTACAGGTTAAAAATAAATGAATAAATAAAATGAAACAGATGAGTAAAATGTGATGCACATCAAAGTGTGGTCACATTTTGTGATTCAAAGCCTCCCTTGGGTGAAAGTTTTTCTTTTTCTTTTTTTAGATGGGGTTAGATTGCACTCATCATACAGGCTGCACTCGCTAGGAATGAGCACCAGTAGTCAATATCAGAGTAGCAATTCTCTATAGACAGTAATGTTCTCCTACAGCCAAACAGTAGGCTTGGTCTGGGAGGTCCGTGTCCGACTGGAAACACAAGCACTGGTTATGCAATCACGTTTAATCCTTGAGCTGTTCCCTCCACTGTGGGACAGAGAAGATACGATGTGTGACGTGAGTTTTTTTTATTTTTATTAACACAAACTCACAGCACACAGTAAATGCGCCAGGTAGAGGTGACAAGGTAAGCTAGTGGTATAAGCTCAAGGTGGTAGCTATGCAAAACAAAACACAACATATAACGTGAAAAAATGAACTCTTAAATGAAATCTTATCTTATTAATCTTATTAAAGGCTGATATTTCATAAAAATTGTGTTCTCATATTTGCTAAATGATAGTTGTGAACTTATGTGTGTCAAATTGGAAATTAGAATACATCATGAATAACAAAATAGTGCACTATTTCAGACTTACATACTAGGAAGGCTAAAATTATATATGACCAGTAAAACTGGTTGTAAACTAGAGTTGGCTGGTCTGAGTCTCACTCCGGCCCCGCTGAGCCCTGTATCGAGTATTGTACCAAATCGCAAGTTGATTGAATTGTTACACCCCTAATATTCACCTTCAAGTGAAGCTTGAGCATCCACTTGTTTTTCTTTCTTTTTTCTCTTGCTTGCTACGGACTCAAAATGCATCTTAGACAACTTCTCCTGCATCTCCTGCTCTGATCAGTGATTGGTCAGATGTCAGTTATTGCAGCAATGCCTGTGATACTGTAGACGACAGACCTGAGACCTCCTCTGTCTCCGGTCCTCTCCTCTCAAACTCACTCAGCTGATTTGACTTGGCACCTACAGGCATAGCTAGCAATGGCGTGGGGGTCTCACTGATGATACTATGGCATGCACAATAGTACGATTGTGCTGCATATGCACATAAAATGAGGGCCCCTATCGCATCACAAAGCCCTATGCGCAGCACATGTTCTGCGTTTAGGGAGGGGCAGCCCTGAGGTGCTCTTCACTAAAAATATGGCGAGAGTTTCACCTAAAGGTCCTAAGGCTACTGCTACTTCTGCTAATGCCCAGGAGCTCTCAACAACCGCCAGCAGCACCATCTCCAAGCATGCTTATACCAGCTCCAACAGTCGCAGCCAGAGTCCAGTCCTGTCACTCGTGCCAGACTCTGACCCCGATACTCCGGGCAGACCAGATGGAAAAAGACTTAAAGGTGATATATCACTTACTGATTTACAAAACAACATGCTGCCTTAATCAATGAGCATGAAGATAATTTGGAGAACACGATTAACCGCCACACTGTCAGCATTGACACTGAAAAAATCCATTGACTGTGTGTTTATGGAGATTGAAACCCTGAAGACTAACATGAGATCAGTGAAGTTCACAGGTGAAAAGAATACCCAGAAGTTGTCAGAGGTGGAAATGAAAATCAGAAAGGTACCGGCGCAGAGGGAACCTCAGGCTTAAGAGGAAAATGTTAAACCTTAAGTTACCAACATCTGCTGTCAGGGAGATCTAAGCAAAGTTCATTGAAGCTATTGTCATCGTTCATCACTTGGGTTGTTCTAACAACAAGCATCAATCAAAAACTTCATTTTTAAAAACACACACAAACAAAAAAAAAATTAACCATCTAATGGAAAAATTATTATTATAATTTCCTCCTAATATAAAATCAATACTCTGAGATTTTAACAATGGTATTATTCCTTAGATGTTACTTGATGTCACCAAAAACATTTTTGCCTGCAGGGGTCTCCCTCTATAGAAAGATTGGCAAGATATTCCTAAGCTGCTCAGTAGGGCTGCACAGCCAGTGCTTACAATGGTAGGGCCAGTGATCTTGAAAGGATATAACTTAAAGCCATCCTCTGTAATGCATTTTATTTTTTCAGTGTCAGCAAAGCCTACTCGTTGTTCAATTCAGTTCAAAGCAGAAAGACATTAACGCTGTATACTGAAGTATTTGTTTATTTATCGCAAATCATATCATAATTACAATATTCAACAGTGCTTGCATATTGCATGTTTTCCTAATATCATGCAGCCCTACTGCTCAACATTTCTGGCCATCCGTTGGCCATCTTGGTTTTGAGAAATTTGTGTTAGACTTACATCGACTGGTGGAAGTGTATGGAACAACACTCTGTGCATTTTTTTAAGTATTTTTTTTATTCATTCAAAGGACAGTAAGAGAGAGACAGAAAACAAGGAGAGAGTAGGCGAATGACATGTGACAAGGGTCTGGCCAGATTGGGAGTCGAACCGGGGTCTGCCTGCTCAGACCACTGGGGCCCACACGGTACACGCCCTAACCATTCAGCTATGAGGGCTCCCCCATGACTGATGATGCAATTCTACCATCAAAACCCATGCATATACAAGCATATAAGCTGTCCACTGTAGTGACCACTATGTGTGAATGGGTTAACCAAAGCAGAAGGCATATCTCGACTCACTTATACATCGTTACCTCTAGATGCCAACAAACAGACCACAGCCAAGGCCATTGGTAATATGCTCTATAATTTTGTGTTTAAAAACAAAACTCACCACATTAGAAAATCAATCTTAATGAACTCCTATGAACATGGTGGCCTAAACATCCTTGATATAGTCCACCTTCAATAACACTGTTCAAAACAATTTGGATTAAACAATTTCTTAGAAAACAGACATCTAGTGGTAATCCACGGTTGTTTGTAGTTTTGACTGAATGCATTTTATTGAATGTTTAAATGTAAATGTGACCTGGATATGAGCTTAGGAGAGAAAATATTGGTCTTGAGCATAGTTTAACTTTTTCATCACACACATGCATGTATATAAATAAAGACTGGCAGAAGCGAGAGAATGAAGAACACGATCTGTTGTCCGTCTCACCATTATTCTGTTCCTTACAGAGATAATATAATCCTGGCTACATCTACTGAAGTTTTATGAAACCTTATTTTGGAAATAATGTGTGACTCACAAGCAAACAAATGAAGATCCTCAGTGCAAAATGCCATGACAATGCGTCGCGTCACCCTCGTCCACTCTGTAGTCTTACAACTGGTCATTAAAGTTACTTTAGGATTAAACTCTCCGTTCCCTAATACCCGATTGGAGTCCCTGTCCTTAAAGGAGCTATCAAGCCAGCATCCCAGAAATAACATCTCTACAACTACTTAGTGTAACTCAGTCCATTTTAATGACCACTTCAACTGTACAACAACAGAACAGACCTCACTACATCATAATATCACTCTGCCAGCCTTAACCATCACGAACCTCACAAGCAAAGTACACAATATTATATAGTTCCTGATTAATTAAGGAACAGAATATATATGGTACTGTTGTTAACATCCATCAAAGTCTCTAAATAAACTTAAAAAGATCAAGTAATATACAAAAGAAGTCTTCACAAAAATAAATCTCATCTTGCAATATCATATCAGGGCTGTGCTTCTGTTAGCTTGCTGCAATGTTCTTATCCCCCGTAGAGGCCAAAAAACAGTTTATGCAGCTGACACAAAGAGTTGTGAATTTATTTATTTTTAAGACAGAGGACAAATGCTATTCATTAGTGTGTTGCTCTCCCTAAAACAAAATCCAAACTCAGTTGCAACTACTGCTGACCTGAGGTGACCCTGTGCACCCATTCCCAGAGGCAGCTCTGTATTTGTTTTACAGCCTGTAGAGCATTTCCAACCACACTGAGCAAGGCCAGGGCCAACAAATTTACAGCCATTTATGGTATGTACCTTGGACAGGAAGACTAGGCTCATGTCAACAGCCTGAGAGAGATGGTGGTGAAAGAGCTACTGTCACTGCAAACAGCTTCTGAGATGTTAGTCCTGTAGTTTTTTAGTCACTTTCTTGGGACTTTTTGGTGTCTTTGGAAAAAGAGAAGCACAAAAAAGAGGAGGCAAAGATATCAAGTGTGATGTTGAGGCCTGGTTGTTAATCCAAATGTAAACAAGAACTCTGCATGTGAGAATAACACTGAGTACAAACACCTGCATGACAAGATGGAGGCCAAAAAAAGGTAAGTGCAATTCCCTGAGGAAATAGCTC
Organism: Lates calcarifer; assembly: GCF_001640805.2. Classification (NCBI taxonomy): domain Eukaryota; kingdom Metazoa; phylum Chordata; class Actinopteri; family Centropomidae; genus Lates; species Lates calcarifer. Next base: position 155,962 of record NC_066838.1, on the reverse strand, counting down.
TTCACCAACAGAGAAAGACACAGACAGCATAGCCATGAGCTGCTAGGCAGAAACACACTTGAAGGATCATATGTGAGATTTCTGACACGACAGTTGTGGTCAGTGGCCCCAGACAACCTTAACTCTGAGCTCAATTTGCATTTGAAGCAGAGAATAAAAAAATAAAAAACTTCATTTAAGGAGTAATGAAAGTTAGAATTAACTGTCTATGTAGTCTTAAGTGCTAAGGCTGAAGGCAACTGGACTTCTTTTTGGTTTCCTTGAAGACGTTTCACCTCTCATCCGAAAGGCTTCTTCAGTTCTGAAAACTGGTTGGGGAGTCCCAGGTATTCATCCTCCAGGGGTGGTAATTGGAGTCATTGACCCACCCAGTTGTTATGCGAGTCGTTAGGATCACATGCTTCAAGGTGTGAATGGGGGTTGAACCTCCTGGGCAAGGATCTCAGGACTGCATTGTAAGTGGCTGAAAAATGGTGTCGTAAGCTACCAACTCTGTTTAGAGATGGACGTTCCAAGTGGACATAGATGGCATTGGACATTGTTGTCCTCAAAAATGTGTCCTTTCTCCTTCAGGTATAAATGAATCGCTGAGTCTTGTCCTGATGAGCTGGCTCTCCTGTGTTACGCCTTGCACTTATGGAGTGGTTGTTTTGTTTTGCCTATGTACAGGTCCGAGCACTTCTCCCTGCATTGTACAGCGTACACAAGGTTGCTCAACTTGTGCTTGGGAGTCCTGCCCTTGGGATGAACCAGTCTCTGCCTAAGGGTGTTGCCAGGTCTGAAATGCACCAGGATGTTATGTTTGGAGAAAATTCTTTTGAATTTCTTTGACAGTCCTGCCACATATGGTATGACCATGTCTATGCACTTTAATTACAGAGTCACCTTACAGGAGCAGCAGGGTGGCTCTTGTTAGACCCTACTGGAATTGCTTTGCTTATTATTAGGGCCCATGCATTGAAGGATGCAAAGGCCCTATTGGATCTCTAGTGTTTATATGGGCCTGATGAAGAATTTGGTGCAAGACCCTATTGTTTTCCAAATTGTTATTAGGGTTCGAGCACCGAAGGATGCAAAGGCCCTAATAATAACATAGTATAAAGTTGTGACTCAAATATACATTAAAGAACAGAGGATTAAAGTTAAAGTTAGTCAATCTAATATTAGGACATAGACGATTATAAATTTTGGAGCTTTTGGGTTTTTGTCAGAGGGTGTGCCAGTGCTGGCATGGCAAATTTCACTGTCTCGCCATGAAACAGGAAGTTGCTCTAACTCAGGTACATTGTCCAGTCTGCCCAAAACTTTACATGTATGATCAGGGCCTTGGCCTGAACACATATACACACCAGCTTTTGGTCATAGCACTACCTGCTGGCAACCGGAAATGAAATGTGTTACGCTCAGAAGGTGATTTGTTACTTTTCAACAGGGAGATGCTCATGTTTGTGTGTGTAGGTGTGCGGGTGGGGGTGGGGGGCATAATGATGAAGTGAACACAGGGCCAAATGATATTTATACGTAAGTGCAGTGTCCGATGATCACAAAGGTGCATGGCTGCGTTGATCGGTGTTCCGCCAGCACCCCAAACAGCATGGGGTTGTGAGGTCCCGATCAATGCTGCTTACAGCTTTAACTGTTTTAATATGCCAATAATGTTTTCATCATTGAGCTGCAAATAAGTATCACTCATTCATTATTAGATTTTGTTGGATCTGATTCTGCTTATTAATTTTAAGTTTATATCAAATCATGATTTGTTAAGTTATTTTTGTGCATGACAAGATGGCAAAAGCTTTCAGCAGAGTAGGGCTGCCATAAATGCTTATTTATTGGTCATAAATAACAGTGTTTTGTGATTCCTTTGGGATAGAAAATGTTGGATGAATAATAACTGCTTTACATTTGTTTTTAATTGAACTGAATATTTTAGTGCTGGCACAGTGTACAGTATATATAGTGACCTGCTTGATGTTGAAACATAGTGGGGAATAACAGTAGCAATTCACCAAGAGCACATGCAATTACATATCTGGAGAGGTGACAGCTGCCCAAGACAAAGCTGACACCATAAAAAGATACCACCAAATTGTTATTTATTATCTTTTATTAACTATATTTCATAGTTTTAGTCATTACAGTAGCAGACTAAAATATAGCTGTGGGTATTGCTATAAAGGAAATGTCCAAAGAAACTGAAACTGGTTTATCAACATATAAAGCAAATGGATGTTAAGAGTCTAAATAGCATTGAAGAAGTGGGGTTAAAACAGACAGGCTAAATGACCAATTGATTACACAGAGAAACCTTGCAATTTATAAATGGTAAATGGACTGCACTTATATAAATTTTTCTAGTCATGGTGACCAAAGCACTCTACACTTCTGGTCATATTCACCCATTCACACACATGTTCATACAGCGCTTGTTCTATGTATAGAGTGCTGTAACACATGCCGTTGGGGGCAAATTGGGGTTCAGTATCTTGCCCAAGGACACTTCAGCACACGGACTAGAGGAGCTGGGGATTGAGCTATCCATCTTCTGATTACTGGGCAATTAAGCCACTCTACCTCCTGAGCCACAGCCACCCCATTTTGATCTCAGTTGTTTTCTATCTATCTCCCTTCATTCTTTGCTTCATTCAAAATCTTCCAACCTTTCAGTCTCACTCATATTTTCCTATTTTTATTCCCCTCTGATTTCATCAACTTTCAGCCAGCTCTTTTCCTTCTCTTCCTGTTTTCCCTCATTTCCACATCCTCCAGATTACTCACTTTTCTCTGCCGCAGTCCTCTTTCTCTCTAACGTTTTGGTTGATCTCTATTGTTTTTCTCTCTTCCTCTCCTTCCATCCATCATGTTCTACATTTATCTTTCCTCCTTTCCTTCTATCCATTATATTATGCAGGTATTTCAACTTAACACACTCAGCTATTATTATTATTCATGCTATTGTTATGTGGGCCTTTATTCCTGAATAGCATTGTGTGTGTGTTGCTGCTGAAAAAGCACTCTGTCTCTCACTGTCTGTTACATACAATAGCTGTGTGTAAGTATGTGTCTGTGTGTGTTACCTGTAGACTGAGCTTCTTGTCAGGTTTGTTGTTGGGTCGCGCTCCTCTTTTCTTCTGGGAGTTCTGCAAAAAAGACACATACAGAGTCTTGTAAGACCTGACACCACATTGGCAGTGAACTGTTTCAGTTAGATGATGAATGGGTCAGATGAATCAGCCTGAATCAGTCTGAAACAAAACAGAGCATTAAAGTTGTTCAGTTCATTCAAGGTTTCACCTTCATCTTTCAACAGCACATCACAGTGCATTAAGTAAGTTTTCAGGACTTTGACAACATAAAGTTTTCAGGACTTTGGCAACATAAATTCCAGTCCAATGAAGGACGTTAACACAAAAAATGTTAGGTTTTCTAGGACACCGGAAACTTGAAAGGTCTCACCAGTTTACCAAGACCCCCTGCAAACCTCTTTAAGTAAAAATGAAAAGTTGAGGTTTTATGGCAGGGTTTATGTGCTGGAACTATTGTCTTTACATTTTTGTCCAAAATCTGATTACAGTTAGTGATATTGTGATGATAATCAACATTAAACAAACAAGATTTTAAACTATTCTAATTCTGAACTTCCAGCTTCACCAAGGCTGACAGCAGTAGCTTGAACCATTAAGTGGTTTTCTTGTTCATCTGGCACCTTAGCAGCCTCTCCTACGCACCTATGGTATTATTAAGGCTGGGCGATATAACTATAACGGTATATATCGCAATATAACCTTTCCTCAATAAACATTTCAGACATGGTCGATACGATGTCAATAGAACTCATTCCACCCGTGTTTTGACAGACAATACAGAAAGCCAATGATAACTAGAAAATGCATTTCCCACAAAAAATGCAGTGTGAATGCTGATAGCTGAATGGATAGCTGAAGCAATGCTGAAAGATGGCAGAAATTGTTGAAATGCAGAAGAAAAACTTGAAAGCCAAAAGAAATCACTAAAGCAATGTTTAAAATAACAGAAAATAGTGGAAAAACAGCTAAATGTAGGAGCAAAATTGGAGCTGAATGATTACATTTTTGCAGAAATAGCTGCAATATTTTAAAAAGTTTAAAGAGTAAAGTCAAATACAAACAAATATCCTGAAAATGTATGTTTGCTGAGGCAATGCTTACGATGGAAAAAGATTAGCAGAAAATACAGCTAAATGCAAAGGCAAATTTGGAAGCTGATTGTTTGTGTGCATTAATTTGAATGGCTACATTTTTGCAGAAAAAGGTCACTGAAAAAAAAATCACTGCTTAAAGATAATTCACCAATCAGTGATCTCTGTGTAAGAGGAATCCACCAGAAGGGCCAATGTGTTAATATATAGATGTCAGTTGTGTGTGTGTGTGTGTGTCAGTGTGGTTGTGTGTGTAAGCAGCACATGTTGTGTTTAAGTGTCCTTCTCTTTCTCTGTGTATTTCAGTGTCTGCCAGTGTCTCTAGTCAGCTGATCACAATCACCTGTTTGTGTCAGATTTTGCTATGTACACCTCTTGAACTCCTGCGATTCAGTGAAAAACCATAACTCTTATTGATTAAATCTGGTGACTACCAGCATCAAGAGGCTTTACTGAACACAGACGTGTCATTTGTGTACATAAAGTGAAAAATGACTGCAGTGTTGCAGTTTCAAAACTGGCCTGGTTTGTGTGCTCCCTCAAAACAGTTACCATTGAGGTGTATGGAGTAGTTGAGGGCTCTGCTCAGTGCTGAGGGGTTGCTGCTGGAAAAAATGTAAATCCTATGGCTTATGTAGTCACACTGTGTAACAGAGAAGATATCAAAGATATCACCAATTTGAGGTATAAATTGTGTGTGAGAGGTGAGTGATGTGGGCAGGAGAAGAGCAGAAGCAGCTTAAAAAAAACAAAACACTGAATGATAAAATAATAGCAGAAATGATTGGGACTTGTTTAAAGCTTAAAGAAAGTTTCTAACTGAGAACTATTTTATTTTATTTTTTTTGCATTTTATGACAAAAATGCATGTGTTGCTGAAAGCTGTTGCAGCTTGCTTGAGGCTGCTACAAGTTGCTTGCTTGCCGCTGTAGCAGCATGCTGTCAGCTGTTGCAGCCAAAACATTTTTAGTATTTGTTTTTCACTTCAGGTTTACATACCAGTAGTTTGCCATTGTGGACAATATGGGATTCTGTAAAATAACACCTGATGTTACGCAGGGGGGGGGGCAGCTGGGAAGCGAACCGCTGACTTTCGGAGTGGGACGTGAGCACTCTACTTGGTGAACCACAACAGCCCACAGTGAGTATTACGCAGAGTAGATATACCTATCTCACATATACTGATCTTCAGTACACAGACTTCAGAATAAAGCTTTTTAACTGTGATTTTAGTATTTTCTGTAAGCGCTTGGTTAGCTGAGCATGAGAATATATAGCATGTGTCCACACTCCACACACAAAGGGAAATTTTATGATTTAAAGATGTGGGGAGCTAAGGAGACAGAGAGCCGGCAGTTAATGAGAGCTGGACTGTGAAACCTCAATGGACTTAGATAGATGCTTCGAGCTTCATTTTGATAAATGTTATGTGCATATTGACACAAATCTGTGCTTGTAGGAGCAGAAGAGAGATCTGATTCCAGCTTTAAAATATCCACTACTCCTCAGTCTAGCTGGTCATATGACACACTGATAAAACCACCAACAAGCTGTAATAGCCTTCACTAAAACAGCACAAATCTCCTAAATTAAACATTTTTAGCAGATTTAAAGGTATAATATCAACAGATCAAAGTCTTGGGAATATTTTAAGACAAAAATTGACTCTGTGGCAGCAAGTATGCCAGACTAGAAAGCTTGAAAAATTGAGTGGGTTTGAAGAAAGTTGAGCTCAACTCCCATAGGGATTAATTTTTTATTGATATGAAATTAATATAAAATCACACATTATAGTTATCAGCGCCAAAAATCATAGCATAAATATCCTAAAGATGCTTGATCTTTGAGCTGGGAAGCATGTTTCTAGCTGTAAGCATTTAGGAGGAGTAGCGCGCCAAAAAATGCTGCCAAAGCAGCAATCACTCAATAATAAAGATTAGAAGAACTATTGTGTGATTCAGCATTCACACTAACTAGAAAATCAATTTCCTGCAGAAAATGCAGTGTGTCATAATGAGTTATATTGCTTATGTAGTCACACTGTGTGACAAAGCACAAAAATATCTACAATTTGAGGTATAAATTGCATGTGACAAGTGAGAGATGTGGCACTCACCTCACTGCTGACATTACCCACTGTAGGGCTCCCCAATACACACTCATTGTAACTGAGAAACTGCCAGAAATGAGCAAGAAATTTCAACTGTAATTATAGTAAAACTGTACAAGATATTAAAAATCTAAATACAACCATAATAGCTGAGATCATTGGCAGCGTAAAGCTTAAATGACGTCTCTAGCATAAAGTATGCTGAACTAGTTACAGTTCTAGTTACAGAGGAGGAAGTTTCGGAAGATTTGAGCATTCCATTTATTCATTTGAATGAGAAAAATGTTGCAGAAAAAGCTAAATATTTCAAAAAATATAAATAGTAGAAAAAAGTTGAATAATAGCATAAATGTCCTCTGAGCTGAACATTTTGATAGTTGTGCCAAAAATGTATGGAAGAATGAGTTGAATAAAGATTTGAAGAACTACAGTGTGTGCACACCAGTACGTCAGGAGTAGGGGGGAGATAAAGTAGAAAATGATAGAAAATGTAAACGAAAACTGGAGCGACAGCATTACGGAAGAAAACACTTCAATAGACACAACCCCAAATGACAGAGACATTGACTTAGACTTTATTGTCCCCAAGGGGAAATTATTTTTCACAGCAGTGTACTCGATTAACATACACAACCACAACAAAAATAGACTTAACAGTACTTCACATAAAAGACTTAACATACTTTACCACCACCAATCCACCCATCCCTAAGCCTGTGATAGCTTAGGGAATTAGGCTTCTTTGAAAAGGAGCCCTCCTGCATTTGAGAGCCTTTTACCTACACCCTGAGGGCAGTTGGGCCAGATGTACATTAAGTACATTTTTGCAGCAGTATTGGTCAGTTGTGTAAGTCTGGTCTGATTTTTAACAGAGAGCATGTTGAAAAAACAGGTGGAACGATACAATAAATAATATTGTATAAATATTGGCTGAATGGTGCTTTGATAAAGTAGCAGAAATAGATGAGGAGCAACATGAAGTCCTTTGAGTTTAAGGATGACTGACAGTCTTTGGTGGCTTCTTTTCTGAATGTGTGTGTGTCTGAATGTGCTAATCAAAGGTAAATGTGTTGTCTAACGTTACGTTGAAACTGTCCACTATTTCAACTGTTTGGTTATGAATGAAAATAGGGTGCTGGGGTGAAGGGGGAGTGAGTATCAGCTCCTTTGTCTTGGTGACATTGAGGTTCAGGCGGTTATCCTCACACCACTGGGTGAAGTGTGAGACTGTGGTGTAGTAGTCCATGACAGAGTTATCTTTGAGTAGGGTGAGAATGGCTGTGTTATGTAGAGCAGGTATAGGAATGGACTAAGCATACAGCCTCCTCCAGTGTTGATAATGAGAGCAGGAGATGTGGTTGACCCTGCTGTACTGCTTGCTGCCTGTTGCTGAAGAAATTATGTATGAGATGAATCAGCCGGGTGGAAATGTTGAGGTGATGCAGCTTCAGGATCATCAGATGTTCTGGATGGAATTAAAAGCAGAGCTGAGGTCCACGAAAACTATCCTGGCAAAATGGACTGGAGAGTCCAGATGCTGAAGAAGGAGGTGCAGCAGACAGGCTACAGCATCCTCTGTGTCCCTTGTAGGCAAAGTGGAGGAGGTCCACTTGTGGATTAACAGCTGGCAGGATGATGTTCAGCAACAGCTTCTCCAGGCATTTCATGATGATGGATGTGAGTTCAGTGGGCCTCGGCTTCTTGGGGACAGGGATTATGGTAGCCATTTTCCAGATGTAGGGTATGGATGTAGGGTATGGCTGTGAGGTAAACTTCAAACTCAGGGAGTGGAAAATGGATGAAAGCTCTTGTGCACAGTTCTTCAGCACCCTTAATAAGATGCAATCGGGACCAGGGGCCTTGCCCAGCTTATACCTGCTGAGCTGACACCTCATGTCCTCCACTGTGAAGGGGGATGGTTCATCAGGGTCTGGTGGAGGGAGGGCTCTAAGGCATTTTTTGCATTCTGAAAAATCCTGATTGTCAAAATGGCCGTAAAATGCATTAAGCTCTCTGACAAATAGTGCTGGATCTGTTATTGCACATGTGGTGGCTTTTAATTCACATCCTGTTAATATCTGTACTTTTTGAAATGCTTGTTTTGTGTTCATGTTGGCAAATTCATATCCTACTTTGTCCTTGTATTTCAGTCTTGCCCTAAGTGCCTTGTTTTTGATATTACGGTTTGCTAATTTCAAATTAACCCAGTTCTCTCTGAAGGCTTTGTGTTTTTCTTTAAGACATTGTTGATCCATGGTTTGGAGTTGGGAAATTTCCTTATTGTTTTGATGTAATTAGCAGTAGGATTGACAGGTACAGAGAGCTGGTAGAAACACAGTTAATAAAAATTCTGTGGGGTTTGGGATTTGTCCCTGTAGAAAATATAAATACAAATCTGGCTTAATGTTAGCTAGAGCATTCTACCATTTTTCATCTACCATCTTTCTCTCTCTTCTCTCAGCTCAACTGGTTATTTTGCAAATTGATAATATTGTAGCAGCAGCAATAATTTGGGCCGCCACTAAAGTAATGTAAAGTTTGCAGCCTGTCGCACTGTTGCTACTGCAGTGCTGTGTTTGTGAACTGTGAGGCAGCTAACAGCGCGTCCACTGACTTTCTGTGAGTTGAATCAGGGTCTTCTGACTGATGCATCAAATAGTCAATATTTAAAATTGACTTCATGTTATCTTCATATCTCACTCAGGACTAAAAAGGAACCTTCAAGTTCGACATAAATTGTGATTTTATTTATATTGTGTTATATACATTGATATAGACCGATATGAAAATCATATTGTGATATGATTTTTTCCCATATTGCCCACCCTAGGTATTATCAATGTTTTTTGGCATAAAATAAGGCCAGAGCAACAGAATTACACACACATTTAGGATACAGTATGGCACAGAGACCCAGATATCATCACTGTGGTGATATTGATCATCCCCGTGGTGATTGGAATCACCACAGCGATACTGATAAGAGCCTGGAATTTCAGCTGTGAGATAGGCAGAGAGAGAGAAATATAAAGAAAATGAGAAAGAGAGGGAGACATAAGGGAAATATGAAAGGAAAGGATAAAAATGAAAGTGTGGACTAAAGAGTTGACAACATGAACTACTCCTTTTACACACACATCATTCTTTGCCCATTCAATTCTGCCCAGTGCATTAGCTCCTCATAAATCATTACCTTCTTTCTCTTTAGAGCCAAGACCAATCACGCAGGCTCATGCACACTAGTCAAATGCCAAACAAAGCTCTCTTTCTCTCTCTCACTCACACACACAGAGTTAGGACAGATGCTACAGTACAAGTAGCTAAACTCATCTGGCTCAGTCTGTTTCCATGGAAACATGCTACTCTCTGCAACAAATCAGCGACAACAAAAGAAAGAAATGGAGGGATGGATGGAAGAAAAAGGTGAGAAAGGATGGTAAGAAAATATAAATCTAAGATTTTTCTTTTAACGTAGATTGTCTTTTCCCAAAATATAAAGTGAATAAATTGAATTGTTAAAATTCTGCAACATTCAAGCACTGAGGAATTTCTTAATAATTCTTCTTGTCCAGGTGGAGTTGCAGTGCAGCATCAGCATGAAGGACATTTTCTTATTTTTCAACTCTGTCTCTGTCACTCACCCTATCTCCCTCCCTTTAATACTTTTTATCCTTTCATCCTCTGCCCTCCCTCTCTTCCTCTCCTCCCTCTCATCCCTTCATTATATTACATAGTTATATAATGTCCTTTTAATTTTTCATCTCCCGTTGTCCTTCCCTCCATCTTGTCCCTCCCTTCTCTCCTTTCTCCCTCCACCAAAATACCTCCCTCCCTTCCTCTCTCTGTCTCCTAACCCACTTTGAGATCGGTTTATCATGGGGAAAACAGTCTGTTAATGGTTAACTCAGAGATCAATGAGCCTGCCTGATACTGGAACCATTGATTTTGGCTGGAGGTTGAACAGATGTCGAACTGTTGGATTGGGCATTCAGCTGAGCAGCATTCAGTTACAAAGAGAAGCTTCATGGAAAAAGATTTAAATTAATTTATGCTAGACTCCTGTGAGGAAGCTCATGACACTGACTATCTTAATCTGGTGATTCCTCATAAATCATTACCTACCATCAGCAAGAGGAAAAGTTGCTTGATCTGCCAAACAATGGTTTGATTTTTTGTCTAGGAAACACAAAAACCTTTGTGGGACAAAAATAGTCATAGGTAGTTACTTTGTGTGTAAGTGGAGTGTAAGTGAGTAGTAAAAGAGTACCTCTTTTTATATAACCAATTGGGGCCAAACCAGTGTGGGCAGCAGTGCAAAAATGTTTAGACGCTAGGGGGCAGTGCAATGCAGCTTTCCTGTGTTTCCCTCTGTTTAAGACATTGTTGCCGAAACTTGTTGCCAAAACTTTCCGGAACTGCCAAAAAGTTGCCTGGATTATCAATTTCCAGTGACTTGCCCTGACTGTGACATTATGTATTGTGAAAATACAAAATAGCAGTGTTAACTGGCAACGAGATACTGAACAACCTGAACCACAAAACGCTGACTTGCCTGAACTGAGTCTGAGTTTCCACCAATTACAAGTTGCACCAGCAGGCAAACACCTGCCAGAACTGTCAGTATAACAGTTCACCGGGGAAATGGTGCCTGGAGCAGAAAGGATGATGTTTTTGGTTAAAATTTAATCTGGTGAATACTGTTCATTTCTGGAGATATCTTTCAACAGATCAAGTGTTGCGCTGTCCTTTTTTTTTTTTTTTTTTTTACCTCCTAATGTTCCTATAATAAAAGCATGAAATATGACAAACAGTGCTTGACAAAGAGAATTATCTCCAGTCTCTGTATGACCGGATTACATTCCTTCCATTTTACATTCCTCTGTCGGCAAATGCGGCGCTCGCAAATGACGCCATCCACACCATCGTCGTGAGTCTCCAGACACAGCACCCTGACGCATTCATCGCAATATCTGGGGATTTCAATCACACCACTCTGGCTACTACACTGCCCACTTTCAACCAGTTTGTGGACTGTCACACCAGGGAAAACAAGACACTGGACCTGCTGTATGCCAATGTTAGGGAGGCTTACAGCTCCACTGCTCTTCCTCCACTTGGAAGATCAGACCACAACCTCATCCACCTGCAGCCTCTGTATAAGCCCCAAGTCCAGCGGCTTCCTGTGACCACCAGGACTGTGAGGAGATGGTCACAGGAGACCGATGAAGCTTTGCAGGACTGCTTCAAACTCACAGACTGGGAGCTGCTCTGTGATTCGCTGATTCGCATGGAGAGGACCTTGATGATCTCACAGACTGCATAACAGGGTACATCAACTTCTGTGTTGACAGTGTTGTTCCTACAGTATCTGTACGCTGTTTCCCCAATAACAAGCTGTGGGTCACCAGAGACATCAAGGTCCTGCTAAATGAGAAGAAGAGGGCCTTCAGAGATGGGGACAGGGAGCAGATGAGGCAGGTTCAGAGGGAGCTTAAAGTGAGGATCCAACAGGGTAAAGACAACTACAGGAGGAAGCTGGAGCACAAACTCCAGCAGAACAACTACAGACCGGTGGTGCTGACATCCCACCTGATGAAGTCCCTGGAGAGGCTGGTCCTGTCACTTCCTCGGCCCCTGGTCAGCTCATCACTGGACCCTCTTCAGTTTGCCTACCAGCCGAAACTAGGAGTGGAGGATGCCACATTTTTCTGCTCCACCATGCAGGCGCCCACCTGGACAGACCCGGTAGCACCGTGTGGATCATGTTCTTTGACTTCTCCAGTGCTTTCAACACCATCCGGCCTGCCCTGCTGGGGAGCAGGCTGACGGCGATGCAGGTGGACCCTCCCCTGGTTTCCTGGATTATGGACTATTTGACGGGTCGACCACAGTACGTCAGACTGCAGGATGGTGTGTCGGACACTGTGGTCAGCAGCACTGGTGCTCCACAGGGAACTGTTCTTTCCCCCTTTCTGTTCACCCTGTACACCTCAGACTTTCAGTTCCACTCTGAGTCCTGCCACCTGCAGAAGTTTGCGGATGACTCTGCAATTGTTGGCTGTATCAGTGAGGGGAATGAGGAGGAGTACAGGGGCGTTGTGGACTCTTTCATCGAGTGGTGTGGAACTAGCCATCTGCATCTCAATACCACCAAGACAACGGAGCTGGTGGTGGATTTCAGCAGGAGAAAATCTGCCCCTACACCCATTTCCATCAATGGTGTGACTGTGGATGTTGTCTCAGATTACAAATACCTGGGAGTACACCTGGACAACAAACTGGACTGGGCCAAGAACACTGAGGCTGTTTACAAGAAGGGCCAGAGTCGACTCTATTTCCTGAGGAGGCTCCGGTCATTCACTGTATGTAACATCATGCTGAGGATGTTTTACCAGTCGGTGGTAGCCACTGCCATCTTCTTTGGTGTTGTGTGCTGGGGCAGCAGGCTGAGGGCAGCAGACGCCAACGAGATCAGCAGGATCATCAGGAAGGCTGGCTCCGTCCTGGGGGTCTAACTGGACTCTTTTTTGGTGGTGTCTGAGAGGAGGATGCTGTGTAGACTGCATAGTATCCTGGACAACAATGCCCTCTCCAGCAGGTGATAACCTCGAACAGAAGCACCTTCAGCAACAGACTCATCTCCTCCCCCCCGGTGTAACACAGAACGCCAGAGGAAGTCCTTTCTTCCTGTGGCCATCAGGCTGTTTAATTCATCTACCTCTGGTCGTGAGAGGGACAGTGGAGACACTGTGTCCTGAGGCCATAATGCTACTTATCACTTTATATGCTATTTCACTTTATCACTTTACTTCTTGTTCTTATACTTATTTTATTCCAACTATGCTACTAAATTACAGTTCGTATTGTTGTATATTGTATATACCTACATTACTGTAATCTTTGTGGCATTTGTTGCATTTAGCTATTTATTTATTTATTTTATGTTAGCCTTTATTTTATTAGCTTTATTCCTATATATTCCTTATAATAGCTTTATTCCTACTCTCTCTTCACACTGTATTGCTTTTCCACCTCTTTTCCAACTGGTGCACAGCAATTTCCCTCGGGATAAATAAAGTTTCTTGAATCTTGAATCTTGAATTGAATCATGAATTACAACTGAGCTGTGTATCTCTTCCTCAAGTGATGAGTACACCTAATTCTTGTCCTTTTTTTTTCTTTTACAATAGTATGCTTGGAAACATTCATTATGTATTATGTAAAAGCACACACACACACACACACACACACACACACACACACACACACACACACACACACTGTGACTAGAGCCTGGACCTCATGTTTCTGAGTCTGCAGGTTTACGGTTACACCACAGATAAAATAGCAGGTGTACTTCCATGTTCTCTGATAACATACTTAACAGCTTTCTGGCTGTGTCCTCTGCTTTTCCAGTGGCAGCTAACTTTTCTCAGGTAACATTTCACAATATTTGACAATAACCACACTGTTAATTCTATACATGAGAAATGCTGATGCAAGGGCAGATGGGTGGGTTTGAAAATAGTGGGGAAATTGATGAAAAGACAGAAGGAGACAGTGAAAGCGAGAGCAGAGGGATTTTTAAAGACAAATATGCAATGCCAAGCCCTTTTTTGCCAGACTGAACTGGTGGATGGATGAAAACCAATCATGACAGAGAGGGAAAGAGGGAGAGATGTCCATTGGCATTGATAAAACAAAAGAGAGAGATATCAAGAGTCATGAATGAAGTGTCTGTCGTGAATGAAGAGGCACAGCAGTATGAGCTCTCCTCCTTCCAGTCCAAACTGATCTGCAGCTCAATCAGCCATGACAATCAGGCTTACAGAGCAGGGCAGGATCAAACACACTGAGAGACCTAACATAATAGAAATGTTTATTAATTAATTCATTAGAGTATCCTGTTAGAATCATTACAAGGCATATGGTGGAGGTAACAGTGTAATCTAGCTGGTGAAATATCACAAATTACAAAGATGAATCCTAATTACACTTCTAGCTGACCTCTGATTGTGCTGAAGTGGAGCCACGTAATTTAATATTTTCCAAACTCTGTTTTTAAAAATGTTGCTAAGAACAGTGAAGATAAGGTCAAAGCAAGAAACTGAAACTTTAATTAAGGACATAAAATAATAAACTTATACAAGCTTGGTCAGAGAAAGATGAATTGTAACTGGTTTTCTGACATCATAATAACCCATTTGAGATGGGAAATATGCTGCAGGTCTTCCTTCTTTTGCACCGGTAAAAGACTACAGTAAAAGACAAACAATTTTAGTGACATCGTGGATTAGGGCTATGCAATACGACCAAAATCACAATATAAGTCATATCATTAAACGATAGATATCAGGATATAGTGCATCTTCTGTAAATTCAATAAATTAATATTTTATATATAATGACCACATGGAAAGGACTATTTCTTTTTTACATTTTAAATTATATACTCAAAAATTATATATATATATATATATATATATATATATATATATATATATATATATATGATAAAAATCTAAAATATTTATGTATAAAATGTACATAATACAAGCCTGACATAAAATATTGCTATATAAAATATGACATAGCACTTTCAAATTTATAGAGGCAATACAAGGCTGTTTTCTGGTCCGTGTCAGACATTTTGTATCCAAACCACGTATATGCTACAGGGGCAGCCTCTCATTTTGGAACTTTGTTTTGGCCGGCCCTTCTCCTGTTCGGAGCTACCCGGTTCTGTTTCACCTTCACTTGCCATGCTAGTAGTCACACTCCTGCCTGCATCCACGTGGTAGTGTGTAAGATTGCAAACCGTCATCTAAATGATGAAAACATACTGCCGTAAATAGTGCATTTTACAACACCACAAAGTTAACAATATGGCATAATATGAAAAACTAGATGCACAAGTTTTCCAAAACCATCAAACTGTTTGACTCATTAACACCACACCAATTAAATTCAAGGGTCCACATGAAGGCCAACAAGCTGTCCATTAAACATGTGAATTTAAAGTGTCATTTCACTATATGTTGTCACATTACTGCCTTATTCAGAAAATGGATTTAGGAAATATCCTGAAAGGAACATTTGGAACACTGAAGCATTTAACGCTTGAATTTAGCAATTAGTTGATGTCATGTTGGACTTTCTAGTCAAAAGCAAAACAAAGCTCTCTCTCTCTCTCTCTCTCTCTCTCTCTCTCTCTCTCACACACACACACACATGGGTACTGTATGACTGACCTCTACTTGATTACAGTGTTCACATAACTACAGAGAAGGTGAGGATGAAAGAAGGAAAAGAGCTAAGGGAGCATTTCACTGGTGATGTGGGAGGGAGTTCCCAAAAAGTTTGTTCTCTCATAGATAAAAAAACGTTTTTTATCAAAGCAGCCCTAGTTTGAAAATGATAAAAAGATTCAAGAATTCAAGGATTCAAGGAGCTTTATTGTCATTCCAACACATGTGAACATTAGGTGAAACGCAATAGGTTACTCTGGTCCCGGTGCAAGCCAATACAGAATAAATAACTAAGTATAAAATAAAGTATGCAAGTAATAGAAATATAGAAAATTCACAGTATAATAGAAAATTCACAGTATAGGAAATAAAATGAAATGACACAACAACAATATCCAAAGTCCTTTACCAATGAGGTAATGTGCAAAAAGTTAAAGTGACAAAAGAGAACCAAGTGACTGCATCATGCACAGAAACAGAAACAGAAACAGATGATGAAACAGATATTCTGTTTGATAAATATTAATCTCAGTTGTCTCTCTCTGGTGCCTTGGGTTCCCAGAGAGATGAGGTTGTGATCCTGGCAGAGTGAGACAGTCAGAATGATACAAATAACGTGTTTTTTCCCCTGGTGTCTTCTAGCCAGTCAGTGGAACAATGAAAATTGTATCTCAAACTGATGCTCAGACTGACTCCCAAGGAAAACCCATCTTGTCTATATTGATTACGTTCAGATTAGATCAATACCCTCATGTAACTAAGTACAGTATTTCATGATGTAATTTCACACTGGTGCTCAGAGGCATTGTTGAGCTTCATATACTTTGCCTAAGATCAATCAGATTCTAAGAAATCAACCTAATTCATAAAACATGCAATTTGCAGCCTGTACACAGACTTTTGTGAATACTTAAAAATCAATGGTCCCTGGCAACAAAGTTGCAAGGAATCTATTGTTTTTGTAGAGATTATTATTAGGGCCCTCGCAACAAAGTTGCAAGAACCCGAATGGGGCCTCGCAACGGAGGACCTCAAACTTGGTCAGGATACTCTCAAGACCTATGTGATTAAAATTTATTAAAAGATTTTGTTGATGTTGAACGGCACCTCACCTCTGCCTCGCCATGAAAGTTGTGTTTAAGTTGCTGTAATTCAGCCATACTTTCTTCAATCTGCCCCAAATTTCACAGTGTTGATAAGGGTCCCGGCATGAACACACCCTTTGACGTCCTATTACTAGCAGGTTGACGTGATCCATTTCAGATTTGGTCAGGAAACCCTTAAGGCCTTCATTATACCTTATTGTGAAAAATTTGATGTTCCGTGGAAGGGCGTGTCTGTGGCGCTGTGGCAAAGTTTGATGTTTTGCCATTAAGCAGGAAGTTGATGTAACTCATGCAAAAATTTTCTGATCTGCCCCAAACTTGATGTGTTTGATAAGAGTCCCGCCCTGAAAACATGAAAACATCTACATGGGTCTTGCTTATGGGAGTGGCAAAATGGCTCCATAGCACCCCCCGAACATATTCAAAACCCCCTTGGCATTGGGCTTAGTTTGTCCTGAGGTGAACAAAATTAAGATGCTTTATGTAACATGCCGAGACACACCAAAAAGTCTCGCGATGTCATGGCCTCAAGTTGGCCATTTCAATTTTATCACACAAATTTTGATTATTTTTCACAATTTGGGGACGTTGTATTTGATCAAACTCCTCCTACAGATTTTATCATATCGACCTCAAACTTGGTCAGGATACTCTTAAGGCCTTTGTGATTAAAATTTATTAAACAATTTTGTTGATGTCGAAGGGTGGGGCCGTGGCGGCACCTCAAATTTCGGTGACTTGCCATGAAACAGGAAGTTGCATTTAAATTGCTGTAACTCAGCCATACTTTGTTTAATCAGCCTCAAATTTCACAATGATGACAAGGGTCCTGACATGGAACATATCCACATGCCAATATTTCCAAAATTGCCACCTACTGGACAGAGGAAATGACATGTTTTAGACTTTGACGTCCTGTTACTAGCAGGTTGACGTGATCCACTTCAGACTTGGTCAGGAAAGCATTAAGGATTTCATGATGCCTTATTGTAAAAATTTTGATGTTCCGTTGAAGGGCGTGTCTGTGGAATTTCAATGTTTCGCCATTAACCAGGAAGATGATGTAACTCATAAATACTTTGTCTGATCTGACCCAAATTTCACAGGTTTGACAACAGATGTGTCCTGAACACATCTACATTCCAATATACAAAGATAATCAAAGCACCACCTATTGGCAAAAGGAAATGATATGTTTTATCTAAGTAGGTTGATCTGATTGACCTAAAATGTGGTAAGACAAGCATTAAGATCATAATGGTGACTGTGAGTCTTCATGGGACGCCCTTGCTGTTAAAGTTAGAACAACTCCTAAACAGAAGTTGTTCTAAAACTTCCTAACAGAAGTTGTTCTAACTCCGCATGCACTGTCCAATCTGCCCCAAACTTCATGTTTGCTTAGTGCCATGGCCTGAACACATCTACATGCCAATATACAGATATAATCACAGCGCCACCTATTGGCAAAAGGAAATGATGTAGGTCCCTGTGATTCACCTCAAATGTGGTCAGACAAGCATTAAGATCATAATAGTGACTGTGAGTCTTCATGGGACACCCTCATGGCCTCAACACATCTACATGCCAATATTCAGGAATAGTCATAGCGCAACCTGATGGGGCAGTAAGGACTTCTGACTCATTCATTCTGTGTCTGGTGTCATGCAGTTGCAGAACTGTGTTGTACAACCTGTGCGGACCCTGCGGTCGCAGGTCCCCCGATGGGTACGGGGTGCGAGGGCCTGCTCAAAGCTTTTTTTCTTCGGGTGCCTAATGAATTGCCTTTTTGAGGGCCTAAACATGCACAAAAACTCATGAAAATTAGCAGATTCCTCAGGCCTGGTGAAAATTTGCATGTTTTAGTGGTCTTGAACACGGGTGTGGCAAAATGGCTTGGTAGCGCCACCTAGAAAATTTTGATGGAACAGCCCCTGAAGCCTGTTGCACCTAGTATCTTGGAGACGTCCTAAAACCAACAGGAAGTCAGTTATATTGATGGGGAAAAAAAAGAAGAAAAAAAAAGAGATGCAATTCCATGGGTCACACTTGATCAAACTCTGCCTGGACGCATTATCCAATTGACCTAAAAAGTTGTAAATAAGTTATTAAAACATAGACAAAGTTAAATTGCAGCGCTTTTTAGTGTTCGTGGAAGGGTGTGCCCGTCCTGGCCCCTCAAAGTACAATGACTCATCATGAAAACAGGAAGTTGCATTTAACTTTCTGTAAGTCAGCCATACTTTGTCCAAAGTGCATCAAACTTCACAGTTTGATAATGGTCCTACCTGCAGACATTCATATGTTAATATTCATAAAATTGTTGTAGAGCCACCTACTGAGAACAGGAAATGACATTGTGTAGGTATGGTGTGCTGTTACTAGCAGGCTGACCTGATCCACTTCAAATGATGTTTGTTTGTGTGTTTTATAGTAGGGCTGTCAGTTTTTATTTGAAATTTAGATGTGTGTTCAAATGTGGGTGAAAAGTTCATATTTGAACTGCAGTGATCTGTGTGTGAAGTGTAGGCTGCAGTCTGTATCAGACCATGTGAAGTAGTTTGCTGTTGATCCAGCAGAGGAAGCTCTATCAGCTTGACCTGTTGACCTCAGGTCAGTGAACTGAGGTAATGTTTATTGCAGTGTTTTTCTGATATGAAAATGCATATTATTCAACACACTCAGCCTGAGCAGGCCCCTCTTCAGAAACTCATATTTGCAGTTGCCAAAGCTGGCTTGAACCAGCTGAATTGAAGCAGCTCGAGTTGATGATCATAACTCTCTCCAAGTGCGTTGAAAAGTAAAAGCTGCTGGCCTTTACCTTTTCTTTGCCAAACCACCTGTTCAGCAAGCATTTAGAAAACTAATATTTTCAGCATTGTCCACAGTCTCCCAACATGTTTAACAGGAAGCACAGCACGCTGTTTAAACTCATAGTGAATTGTTACTAAGAAGCTAAAATGAAAGCTTGTCTGTATGTAGTCTAATTGCTTAGTTTGCCACTAATCTCAAAATTTCACAAATTGCTGTAAACGTCACTCTCTTAGACAAACAAGCCCCCCAACATATTAGATTAATGTCCAGTGAGATATTGAGTTTACTGTGATTTTACTGTTGCTGTTCTAGAAACAGTATTTAGTTGTACTTAATATATAACTCAATTCTTCTCGTATCCTGAATTTATTCTTTTGGAAAATGATAAGTTAAAAAAACAGTCTGAGCCAAACTGATAGGTGTCTGGATGGATAAAGATAAAATCCTAATGATACCCATCCCTACAGCTGGTTAGTAGCTTTGCCCTGACTTTAGGCAGATGTGCAAATCACTGTTCAAATCATTTCACTATAAGCCTTGTTTAACGTGATTATTATTTTTTATGGCACACAGTGCAATCACTCTCAAAAACGTGGATTACTTTATTTTCTTTCACATTAAAGGGCAATTACTTAAATCATTCATGTAGATTTTAATAAATCTTTTACCTTTAAAATACAACAACACATTTTTATTTCTGTGAATTATCTATTTATTACCAAAGCATTTATTAGTAATAAAGTTAACATGGAAAAAATATGAATGTTGCACTGAATGTCGATGTAAACGTGCCCCTAACTTTTGGGCTGGTGCTCCTAAAATTTTCAGTAAGGAGCACTGGTGCTACTAGGGGAAAAGTTAGTCTGGATCCCTGAAAAGGATTAAGCCCCTCTAAGGATCTGTCTGTGCACAGGGCTGCCTTCATCAATGATACAAATATGCAACTGATGGACACAGTAAGAGATATTTAACTCATTTGTTCTGTGTCCAACGGTCAAGCCAATTTCAGAGCTATGTTGTATGACTTGTAGGTTGACAAAGATCCATTTCACATTTGGTCAGAGACATTTATTGTTTATTAAGCCAAGAGCTGAGGGCAAAAGGACAGAGGAAAAAGCTGCTCTTAGCCTATATCTGTACAGGTGGCTGAAGGGCACAGTATGTGATTTTTAACTCATGTGTTCTGTTTCCAACGGTCATGCAATAGTACGGCTGCCAGTCTCGTACGGGGTGCGAGGGCCCATTCAACGCTGCTTGAAGCTTTAATTTCTTTTTCTTTTTTTTAAACTCACTCATATTTCAGCTTATTAAATAGGATGCCTCTCCTTTGTATCAGGCATGTTTATAAATCTTCCCACCATGTCTGCTCTGCTGTAGTATTTCTAGTTGTGCAAGTGTGACATGATGTAACACAACACTGACTCCGCTAACATCAGTGGAGCTAAAGCCAAGGGAGTGAATGGGCAATTACCATCCCATTAGCACATCAACAAAGTGCTGCAAGATTGATAGGGGAATGGATATGAATACATCTGAAAAGGAGCTACATACACCTTAAAGTACATCAGCAGCCTTCTGCTGAGTCCTCCTGGTTTGAGTTTGCCTCTCTCCACTCTCTGCCTCAATTTTTCTTTGTGTCTCTCTCTTCTCCAATAAGTAATCAAGACAACAACAGGCTGTATTTAAAAAACAGCTGAAAACTCCTCTTCTATTTACCTTGGCTTTTCACCAGAACCACTGCTCACTTCCAGCCACTTCCATGAGAGAAAAGCTTGTGTGTCTGTCTCCAGGCACTCTGCTTATTAAGGCAGTGTATTAGTAGGTGACCTTGTGAAAATATACGCCCTGAGTGCTTTGTATTGATATTAATTATTCATGTGTGTAAGAGGTGTGCAATTAATGTGGCCATATGTGTGTTTAGCTGTGTACAGTTAAGCTTGTGTCAGCAAGAAATGGGTGTGTGCACTATACAGAAGTATGTACTCAATAAATTTGTGTGTTTTATGAGTGTACCTGGCGGTTGTTGAAAGCTGAACACATGCAGGAACAGAGGATGTGTGTGCATGTGTTTGTGTGTGTAGCAGACATCAAACCTCAATGCCTCTCTCCCCCATCCCTCCTTGAGGTCATATTGACATTAAATGTTCATTAAAGGACTAATAAAGGACTAATAGTTACAAACCAGTTTTGCACTTTTGCAGGTTTCTGCATAGTTGCAATTGCAATCTCAGCTAATGGCAGTTGCAGTTATTGGCATTATCAAGTGATGTAGAAATAATTTTGTTTGGTTTCCTGATTAATTCTATGCCTCATCAAGCCCCAGAGCTCAAGATGGCATCTTTTAATGCTTGTTTTTTTTTTTTGAACAATGGGAGGGATTCAGTCTGTGTGAATGAGTGTGGATGAGAAATCATCAAATTCAAAAGAGCTTAAACCTGAGATAAATTACTGGCATACATTGGGGGTGTAAATCAATCAAGTTTCATCATGATATGATATTATATCGATTCAGTGGACAACGATTCAATGTTTGTCGATATCACAAATTCTGCTAAGATATGATTTTATTAGATTAAATTCAGGAACCAGCAATTGATATGAGATGATAGCATCTGCTGATTTAACACAAGTACTTTCATTCATGTCAAATCACAAAACAACTAAAATATCATTTGACATTTTTATTCCTGAGCTCAACCAGACATTTAAATGAGAAGCAATATTCTCTTTTAACAAAAATTATAGCGACAACTGGCGTCCGCCTGGCACCTATGATCAGGCATCATCTCTCCCAGCTTCCTCCCTGAGTTTTCCCCTTGTGTGTTGTGTCCCCCCAGCCCCACCCTCTTCTGTGTTCTTGTGTGTGTGGATTCCTTCCATGGGCATGGCCTGGTGCTGGTTACCTGACATACCTGTTGCCCATGAAATCATTCTGTCGGCTCATCTACCCTGGTTCTTCCCCCATTCCTCATCACTGTTCCTCAGAGTATGGTGGTGACTCTCCTGGCTGTGCTGGCTCAGAGCTTTTAAATAGCTTTTTGAGTTTCTGTTTGAACCTAAGTTAATTTTTGTCTCTCCCTGTGCCTAGTGCCTGTGTCCACCTCGCCACAGCCCGTCCCGGCTGGAGAAAGCCAGCAATCCTCTGCCCCTGCTGCACCGATTTACCAAGACAAATTCCTTGTATGTACAAACTTACTTGGCAATAAAGTCTGGTTCTGATTCTGATTCTGAAGCTTATGCTGGGGAGGCCGGTCCCTTGTCCCCTCTCCCCTCTTCATTTAGGAAGCTCCCCTTTCCAGTCTTCCCCCCCCCCCCCCCCGCCCACCATCCACAGTGTATCATGTCATTTCATGACATGATACACTGTGATGGACAATTCAATACAATGTTATGCCTTTTAGTCCTAAAGAAAAGTTGTACTGCCAAAGTGCATTGAGAGAAGCAGTTTTTCTTTTTCACAGATAAAATTAATTTTGCATGGCATTACCATTTGTCATATCATGTCCACATGACCTCCATATGGTTAGTGGCTTCCTGAAAAACATGCCTCACATCTTTAATTAGACTGGATATTTATTGTCCACCTAGACACATACACAAGTGAGCAGTGACAACTGGTTTGTAGCATCACATTGTATGTATGTGTGTTTGAGAGAGTGGAGTGGAATGTGTATGACAAGTTGACTGGGTTGCCTAGTAATTGGCAATGTGAACTGCATCAATTATGTCAAAGTGTGTGTGTGTGTGTGTGTGTGTGTGTGTGTGTGTGCCACACTTGGTTATAAAAATAAAAAAAGCATGTTGAATTCATTACATAAAATTAATAACACTTCCTTTAATAATTCAGTAATGATTAAACAAGTTAAAATCTGCATAAAGCAAATTCAGAGATATGTCTCTAAACACGTTATTAACATGAAAATAGTTCCTGAAAACGTGAAAAGACTGTAAACTATACATTACTGCATAGTGGAGTGAGACCTTTTTGTGAGACAGTTTTTCATCAGTTTCATTTTCAGGATTTTATGGACATGTCTGAAATGGTGGCTCAGTGATGCACTGGAGCCACCACTCAGCATAAATCCACCTCTAATACAGCAGAGCTGCATTAGCATCAGTACTTCTCTTGCTCGACAACAAGCTATTATAGGTTTTGCTAGTTAGCTATGCTGTCATCTCACAAATGCATCTTCCCTGGATGCCAGAGTTTGCAGAACAGCTTCGGTCTTATTTAAATTTTAAAAGGCATTAAGGCATTACGTGGATTAATTTAGTGAAGAGCCATACTGATGGAGAGCTGAGGAACGCCACTAGCACCCGTCTCTGCACTGACCGTTTCACTCCGGACTGTTTTACAAACTTTCATCGGAGACAACAGGAATTCACAGATAATCCGCTGTCAGTTTTGAATAAGGCCAAACTGACCATCTCCCTCTCTGGCCTTCACCTTCCTGTCTTGCTGACATTGCTCACTGTCTCTCTGTGTGTATCTATCTTTGTATCCTCTTGAAGATGAGGGATCAAAATGGTTAGAGTAAAGCTGTAACACAGTTTTTGCCATAAAAACACACTTGTTATTACTGGGACAAAGTTAGTTATTATTAGAGTGACATCATCATACTTTTTTTCCCTATATTAATTAACATCATTAATGCTAAATGGTCTTTACAGGAGTTATTGTTTTAGTAGTTTCATGTTTAAAATCAGTCTAATAAGAGCCTGCGGGCTAATAACCGAGCTGCTGCTAACGATAGTTCTTTCTAGATACACAGCTTGTTTTTAGGTTAGGATTCCTTCAGTGTTCATTGTTCAGGAGGTTTTTAGTGGGAGCTGAATTATCCACTAAGGCCTCATTGAATAAAGCAGTTTCGTATTTTAAAAAAATCAATGTTTCTTCTTGACACATACTCAGGACGTTGAGAGCAGCTGTTTGCTCAGCTTGTTTCTCTGATTACTGTGATTACTGAAGATCCAGAAGATGACAAAAATCCTCATCTGGTTTAAGATTAGAGTAATAACATTAAAGTGACAGTGACGTGATTTCAAACATTCAGAAAGTAGTTGGGTGAAAATGTTTTAATGTCTGGCCATCCGGCTGTCAGCCGGCGCTGGTGGAAAACACTGTGGATTTGTAGTATCGAAATGGTTATGTGACAGTAAACGACAGGAACAAATAACCAATAGTTTTGGTGACTTAAATGATTTCAGAAAAAATGCAGCTACAGCTCTGAAAAAGAATCTGATGGAAGCCAAGAAAGAAGCAATAACAACCGATGCATGGACAGCTCACACATCAGAGTTTTTTGGTCACTGTCACGTACTGTTACATCGACGTTGACTGGAAGATTTCTGGTTCTGTGCTTTAGACTCTCAGCACAGTTGACAGACACACTGCTGAGAACTAGTCTGAGGTGCATCATTGATGAGTGGAAATGGGAGGTAAAGTTAGTGCATCTGTACACTACAGTGCAAAAAACATGACTCGGCATGACAGCATATCATTTTGGTTTGGGTGAAGGACACGTGTTAATGGTGATGTCACAACTAATCGACTTAAATTGGCTTGATCAATCGACTTCAAAATGACTTGCAGATTATTTCCAGACCACAGGAAACCACATGAAGGTCCACACAGCAGACTATGTGCTATTAAGTCCTTTTTGCTTTGATTAATAACAGCCTATTTGATCTCACTGACAGCAGAACAAAACCTGGATCTGATGGACAATGTCAGGGCTCTGGTGACCTGTAGGTGTGTCTGACAGTTCAAACACACAGACAAAGATCAAGCACCACACACAGGTGACATGAATAACTGCCTAACATAAGTTTCTATGATTAATGATGATTAGAACATTGACTTCTACCATAGTGGCCATAGCTCGCTGTTTTCGCTACTTTGGTGGAGCACAGCCAACGTGCTAACATTACTACTGGTTAGCACCTACTCTGTCTTTCTTTAATTTGTTTTAAATTGAAGCTTGTCATCTGCAACCACTTCCTCTCCTCTTTCTTTCACAGGAAAGCAGTAGAATGACAACTGAACAGCTTTTGTGGGCTCAGAGCTATTCAAACAGCACAGGACACAGCACTACGGCATTTTGAAAACAAGACAGCCTCAGGGAGGTGAGGCCATGGATGTATTGACCCTGGAAACAATACTTTTGCTTGGTTGTTATGTCAGACCTCAGAGCCCACCTACCTAATTTGCATACGGACACAGAAATAAGTAAATGTAAAAACGTCTTATTATAAGTGTCAGCAATTTTTCATGTTTGTCACCAGACATAAAACACCACCTGTCTCACAGCTTCAGCTTGTTTATTCCCTCTACTTTTGTTCCCATCCTTACTCTTATCTGAGTCCTGTGATCCGGGCCATCAGCCTCTCAGGAAATCAAACCGGATATGACATGCTAAATGGAACCTTAACCTCTCTCTCTGAGGAGAGAGAGATGTTGTGACCTTGTCTTTTCCCCAATAACGAGTCAGCTTATGGGAAAAACTGCTCTGCTTGGTCTGTACACTTGACACATGCTCAACACAGGACCTAGTAATGTAAATAAATTTTTTCCTCACAATGCTTCCTTCTTTTGCTTTAATAGTTATTATTTACTGCCATTAGAATTCACTTTACTCACCAAGATTATTAAAGCCTTGTTTTATCATGTTGTCTTGTTGTTCTTTTATTTTTTGTGTCTTTCTTGTTTTCTTTTTCTCTCCATTTTCCTCCCTCTTTACCTTTCCTACTATGAGGTTCCTCCCACTCTGATTGGCTGTTGAAGATTTTCAAAAATGGATCAACCCCCTTTTTTCCTTTTTCCTGTCAACGTATGCAGTCTATGACACATCCACAAAATATGCACATTGATCTTGTCAGCTCCTTTCTTTTTTGGCTTTTTCATTCCTTTCTCTGACTTTACTCCACTTCTCCCAGACTTTAGACAGGATAAATCAGCAATACACAATACAAAGAATCACAGATAGAAAGCCTGAAGTACCCTGTGTGAATTTGAGATGATGTTTGATGTGGCATTGATAATTACATCCCAACCAGGAGTGGAAACTGAGTAAGACAAATGTTCTCCACACAGCACAGTTTTCCTTCAACCCAGTTACAGGCTGCTGTGCCCTGATTATTGTGGCTTAAGTGACTCACACAGATGCTAATGCAGACACACAACTGCACACAGCTAATATATGAACAGCCAAGTGTTCATAAGTTAGCTGTGAGTTAAGGGATGATCTTAATGTGCTTTTAACAGGCCAACATATCGACCTGCTGTCTGGCTGAAATTATTACGAGGGAGTGGGAGACGCTGAGAATAGGCAACATCCCTGACTGCAGATAATCAACAAGAAGATCATCATGTTGGGCTGTTGGGTTTTTTATTGTGCGGCTGCTGCTGACAAAGCAGATTTTCCCATGGGAAAATAAAGTTTAGCGCTGCATAAATTACAAGAAGACGACAAGAGGAGACATGAATGGACTGCACTTAGATGGAGTTTTTTTAGTCATATCGACCACTCAAAGTGCTTCACACTACAGGTGTGCTTTCTAACACATTCATACATCAGGGGCAAAATTAGGGTTCAGTATCTTGCCCAAGGATACTTTGGCATGTGGACTGGAAGAGCCAGGGATTGAACCACCAACCTTCTGATTGGAGGGTGACTGCTCTACCTCCTGAGCCATAGCCACTCAAATGAAAGGAAAAGGAAGGAAAGATGATGAGAAGGAAGGCAACAAGACTGGGTCTGACATCAAACAAAACAAGCAACAAGTTTGTCTCTACCCCAATATGTGGTTGACATGGATTCAGCTTTACAAGTAGTTTTAAGTAGACTAACAGAAACCACCTTGTTGAAATCAACATATTTCTTTAATCAATGTGACAAATGGTTAATACTAATATGGCAACTGCTTCTTTGTCAAATGACAATAATGTCAGAGATACATCACTTGCAACTGATTGTTTATGGCACAATAACCCCCCAAAAATAAAACAACATCCAGACAACAGTCATCAGGTTATCATAAGCTTAATTTTTCCAGCTGCTCACTGCCAACTTCAAACCAGTATGGTTCTCATTTTGGGAGATATGTCTGTTTGAGTAGGATCACATTGTTTAAAATACTGAGATGAGAGTGAAATCACCTCTACCTTTAAATGAACCAGAAAAAACACACATTAAATCTTGCACAAGTGATAATGCCAGTCACTTGTTAGATTTAAAGGTCGGTGTGTGTCTCTCTGTCTCTACTGCTATAAATTACTCTCATAAAGCCTCTGGCAGAGATTCAGACCCTGGATAGGAAAACTCAAGCACAGACACACACCAACACTAGACCACTTTGTTCTGCTCCACTGCTCTGATCAAATCAGTGTTGGGACCAACTAGGTGGTAGCCATTAATTTCCTCCCTCTGAGAAATGGAGAGGGAATCGCCACAGTGCTCTAAGCAGGCTACGCAAAGATAACTCATGCTCATAAATCCTGACTCCAGCTGGTTTGTCCAAACTCTACAGTTATTTTTTTACTTTTATTTATTTATTTATTTTTTTTTTTAAATATATATATATATTTTTTTCACCTTTATTTAGACAGGACAGGAAACAGGGAGAGAGAGCAGGTTCGACCAGATGCTTAGGGCACTTAAGCCCATGTAGTATGCGCCCCAACCATTTGGCTACGGGGGTGCTCCGAAAACTCTACAGTTAATTTAACAAGCAGCCAACTGTCAATCTGAAATCCTATTTTGTTTAATAAACGTCTATTGGCTTATAAAGGTACAAATGTATTTGAAGGGTTAATTTTGGGATTCTTTAGTTTAGCAACAGGAGGTAGCTCTCAGAATTAAAACATCCGAGACTTTATTATTTCTAACTACCTTGCTAACTGTCGGTTAGTGAGCTGGTCTCTAACATGATAATTAGTTCACATAATAAATTCATAGTAACACTGAATTAGCCTAAATAAGTCTCTAATCATTACCTTTATGTGTAATTTGACATCAGATAAAAACTACAATATTCTCATAATCCAAATAAATGTAATTCAGCACAAAAATGGTAAGTTTAAATTCTCAGACTTTTTTGGTTTTTAATTTACATAAACATAATTAAAAGTATTTCATGAATGTTTTTATTTCTTCCATATCCTATTTTACAACACACTACTATGTCAAGCAGTTGAAAATTTCCATAGAAATAGTAGTTAACTCTGTGAAGAAGCTACAACAGAGGGTATTTAATAGTAGATTTTACTCTAATCATTTTCACATATTGTTTAAGTCCAGGCTTGCCTTGCTGCTGTGGGCGATGTTTGTGATAATTATTTGAAAGCCTATTTAAAGGAACATCCGTCCAACAGGTTTTCAGGAAGCATATGTTAATAGAAGCATGTGCACACAGCTGCCTTCTTGGACTCATACAATAACAGTGTCTGGTTAATGAACTGTAACAGTGGGGATATTGACCATATAACCAGTGATGGTCTGGCCTTGTGCCTTGCAGTAATGTTATTATTCCCTCCATTATCTGTCCTAACAGTTAACCCTGATGGCAATGCACTGAATATACAGAACATTTTAGTGAGCAGCTGAATCCAGATATCCATGAAAGGGAAATGTACTTTCCTGTAGTTGGAGAGGACAAATTTTCAGTAAACTGACCTTGACAACAGGAGACTTTCAAATGGCTCTTTTTACATTTAAAGCTGCTGCAGGCAGTTTCACTTGCTAGCAAACTGTATGTCTTTGAGAAGAAACTGAAAAGTTGTCAGTAAAGTGCATCCAATGAACTCATGTTTGCCAAGTTGAGCTGCTCTATAATGCTTTATTCTGTCCATAAACAAGGCAGCTGGTGTATCATTGGTCCAGGTTTCTCTCTTTGATTTTGAAAAAAGTTACATTTTGAAGTTCCTCACTAAGAGTGTTCTTCACCACTGTATTATCTTTCTTTGCTACCATTAGAACAGAATCATCAGCATATAAAAAGAGATTACACAAAGCAGCTGCTTTTAAGTCATTTATATATAGCAGAAAAAATAACAAGCCCAGTATACTACCCTGTGGCACTCAATGTCCCATGATTTTTGATTTGTAAGGGTCCCACTTAAATCAATCATCTGAACAAGATATTTTCAATATTTTAACTTTTTAAATTTGGCCTGTTTTAAAACCATTTTGTTAAGGCAATGGGGGACAGGTTTCCCCCTTCCTAAAGTGTCGAATGATGGAAAAGGTTTGAGAACCACTGTCTTAGAGGGTGTGGTCCTAATTAGGCCTACCTCAGGATCCACAACACAGTTAAAGTCTCTTGCTAGTATATTAAACGCCGAAGGCATAGTGGAAATTTCAGCTAGCAGTTTAGAGTCGAATTCTTGCTGATACACATTTTGAGCGAGAAGTGGCATTTTGTTAGCAAGCCAAATGTGTGTCCACCAATGTACATTTACTTTGTCCTTGAGCAAGAATTCAAACCACTAATGTACTCATGTTATTCATTGCTCTAAATGACCACATCTAAATTATAGAATATCACGGAGTCTCTTTACAGTGAAGGCAAAGGACACCAGTGAACCATTATAGAGACCACCATTCTGGGTCACTGGTATCCTTTGCCTTCATACAAAAGGACAGATATAAACCTCTCTTACTGCATTATAGTCATCCAGACCACTGAGCATGTCCTTCCTCCCAAACCTCACACACCTCTCTCTTATTTCTTGTATTCCATCTTATATATTTCCATCACCATATTTCTACCTTTCATTTTCTTCTCTACTTTATCTCACTTCTCTCTCTCTCTCTGTACTGTACTCTGTACTACCTGCTCTATCACCTTTTCTCTGCCCACCTGTCACATTTTATTTTTTCTACGTCTTCATTCCGCTTTGTCCAATGTCTCATTTTGTTTCAATTCAGGTCAAATATTTGCACAATATAAATGAAATCAATACATTAAAGTGCAGTGCCTCAACTGATTTAGCATAATAGGTATTAATGGGAACAAATTAATGCTGCTTAAAGCATTATTGTTGTAGTTCTATTGTATGCAGTTCTAACTGTGACAACTTGTAGCCTCACACACCCAGTTGATATTCTTAGGGTGTCTGGTATGTCAAACAATGCAAAGTGTCATAAATAATTTGATTCCCACCTTCCAGTTTTGAGAAGTTCTAAATTTTACCTCAGCTCTCTGTGGGACAACAGCACCTACGTTTTCATTTAGTCATATCTAACTCAGTCCCTCGTGGTCATGCAATAAGAATCACAGCCATTTCTTCCTTCTTTTCTACATTCTTTCTTGACCTTCTCTCCTCTCCATTCCTCCCCCTTACAGCTGTTAACACAGGGACCCTTAAAGCCACTGTTCTCTTGAGGCAGTTGCATAAGCCCCTCCACCATCACCACAAGGGCCATTACATAATAATCCCTCTTTCTATCTATTCCAACCAGTCAATCGATGTTTGATTACATTAGAGCTCCTCTTCTCTGCTCAGTCATGCTCCAGATACTCATAGTTCCATTCTGGCTCATTAACCAGCCAGAAATTGCACTGGATAACTGGGTAAGGCTCACCACTGCCCTGCTACAAGTGAATTATCACAACCTCACAGCCAGACAGCAACACCAAAAAGCTATAATTAGGAAACAATAGAAAACCAATAGAAATATATTTGGATTTACACTTTAATTTAAGCATTAAAATTTTATGTGTCCCATTAACAGACAGTGACACATCATACATGCATACATTAAGATAATCCTTTATTAGTCCCACAGCGTGGAAATTTACATTGTTACGGCAGCAACAGGGATTGAAAAAGATAGAAAAGGCATAAATACCAGTAAAATACCAAACAAAATATAAACAAGATAATATTATAAAAATATTAACAAAAGAACAGCATAAACAGGACTATATACACCGACCAGCCATAACATTCTGACCACTGATGGATGAAGTGAATAACATCGATCATCTCGTTATAACACAATGTTCTGCTGAGGAACCTTTGGTCCTGACATTCATTTGGACGCTACTTTGTCATGTACCATCCACCTAAATATTGTCACAAACCAAGCACACACCCCTCCAATGCCAACAACAATGCCCATCAGGAGACTCCCCCAGCAGGATAATGTTCCCACCACACCACAAAAACTGCTCAGAAATGTCTCCAGGAACACGACAAAGAGCCAAAGGTGTTGACCTGGCCTCCAGACTCCCCAGATCCCAATCTGACCCAGCATCTGTGGGATGATCCAGAACAAGTCAGATCCATGGAGGCCCCATCTGGCAACCCACAGGACCCAAAGGATCTGCTGCCAATGTCCCGGTGCCAGACACTACAGAAGATGTTCAGAGATCCTATGTCCAAGCCCCAACAGGTTAGAGCTGTTTTGCCAGTTTGAGGGGGACCTATGCAATAGGTCCATCAGATTCTCTAAACAGGTTCAGAGTTCAGAATGTAACAAAATCAATCTGAAACCTAAGAAAAGGTTTTAAATGGTGACAAATGTATTTTCATTTAATCAGTATTAATCAGAGTCCTGGGAAGGAGGCTCTGCTCACTCTCACACACACACACACACACACACACACACACACACACACGCACACACACACAAACCCCATTTAAACTAATTTCACAAACCAAGAAACGACTGTCACAACCACTCAGCACTTTTACCTAACTTGGCCATCAGAGTGAGCGCAGACAGATAATGTTCTTTTGTTCCTTCAATCCCAGTTACATAACTCACCAGTTAGGAAAAGGAGAAACAGATTAGATATACAGATAGAACTGTATATGTATATGGAGCAGACATACAGTGGATATAGGTATAGCTGTTTCCACCCGGAATGGTGGTAGAGGCTGCACTCAGGTTCAACTGTTTGCATGCGCACTTGACACCCTGTGATAATGTGTCTCTGATGATATGAACAAACAACTTAGCACAGTATTACTGGTAACAGCATACCTCAGTATCTCATGGAGCAAAAAAGACTACTTCTAATACTTGGGGAGATATTTTATAATATTAATAGTAAAAATATAAAAACACCAGAGTTTCAGCATCAACCCAAATTATTACAAAATGTTTATGTAATACTATGGCTATTCAAGGTCAAATTAAGAGAATCATTGCCATGTTTTTTTGTGGTTATTGAAATGTATCTAAAAATAAATGTGAGTCTGAGTGAGCAGCACAAATGTAAAAATGATGTTTCCATGACACAGTAGCCTGCTTAAATATGGCAGTGGGCCAAAAATGTTTCATGTTTTTTTTAAATCAAATTTTGTGGTCGACAAGAATTCTCTATACTGGTTATGACTTCTATGTAGGTTGACCAAAAGGCAGGTTATGTGTGTAACCCCTGGACACAGGGATAGACAAATGATTCTACCTGTGCAACACTGAAAATCTCTGAACATAAACACTAAACTCAATATTCTGTCTGTGGCTGCTGCCTACACTGATTTATGAAACTGTGATCTGAATATTTTTCTATTATGAGGTCAAAAGAATCCGTTTTGAGGGTAAATGACTGTGCCATGAAATGACTGTGAAAACTGTGTCTCAGTTTGGGCTAAAGTTGAATCTGCCTTCCTACTGCACTTTGCCAAATGCTTGCACCAAACACAGCCACATTTCTCCAAACATATGAACCCAAATGAACAGTTCCAAAAGTCCAAACCAGCGACATTTAATTAAACTGAACAAAAGAACACAGCTAAGATAGATGCAAGGCAGGGAGCTGAGGAATGTACTGATCTTGATGTTTGAGGGAAAGAGAAACAGCAAGGAGCAAGGTCAGAGATGAAAAAGAGGAGAGGTAACAAAAAACAATGGGAAGGAAATTAACAGAGTGAAAGAGTGAAAGAGAGAAAGAGGAAGGACAGAAAGGAGCGACGTACAATCCAGCCTGTCCAAGCTTAGCAGAGCACTGATCTATTCTAATAAGGACAGCACAATGGAAGTATGGAACTGTGAATTATGCAACACAGGCTTACAACCCTGAAACAGTTACAATGAAACATTATTAACAGGCATGTTAGGAGATCATCATTACTGTTGGGTAACTGTTCCCTTTACAACAGGCCTGAGGGAGAGCTGGGGCATTGTGATGCCAGTTAGGTGATGATAACATAATGCAGTACACACAGTTATGTGTTCATGGGGTCAAGAATGAATCTCACTGGTCAAACTAAAACTGGCTCTTCAAATTTGAAATCAATTGAAAAACTCTTGCAAAAAAGGTGTAAAATTTATTGTAAAATTTCACTTGGTTGAACAACTACAAATCATCATCAACTATCAAAAACTAAATGTATTTTTCTTTTTTTTTTTCATTTTGTCCAATCAGTCATTTTTAAGCACAAGGAAAAGTATCCGGGAAAATAGCTACGGTTCTACATTAAACAGTACAGAGCTCGACTCTCTGTCAGGCTTACAGCTGCTGTGGGTCTACACAGTAGAAGCGTAACCATAGCAACACACATGACCCCGGCAATGTAGCCATAGTAACTGCGGCACAGCCAGACTAAGCATCAGCAGAAAGTGCCAGCTACTCAATTTCCACGTCTCTGCTTCCACATCACAACAAGAGCTGGCAGCATGGTGATGATGTCACACAGCCTCACTTTGGATCCAAGGAGGGGGTGACGGAAAAAAGGTGGCAGGAGGAGAAGTGGAAAGACAGGGGAGGAAAAGAGAGAGGACAGGAGAAGAAAGATGATGAGAAAGGAGAAAAAGAGTTGTCCCTACATGTGTGTTTAACAAATGACCTGCCGCCACAACCCACGTAAATCTCCTTGCTGTGGTTTCGTGCAGCTGAGTGCTACTACTGCAGAGCGACACCAATACGCATCAGAGCTCACATTTATCATCCATCAGCAGTAAACCTCCACATCCATCATCCACCATTAGCATGTAAACCTCTAATCCACTGGCACGCACAGGGTCAGTCAAGTCTATTAATGGGGGAGCTGCTAAAGACGGTTTTTATTACATTTTCATGTATAAGACATTTGGTTGTTTCCATCTTTGGTGCTCAGTGCTTATTGATCCACTGCATTTTCCTGCTGTCAATCAAACAGTGTGGGCGGGACTGTGAAGTCCTGCTCCCTGGCTTCCTGCAGATTAAATTTGAGTCTCTGTGGATCTTTTCTTTCTCTTTTCATCCATTGTGGCCATACAAGTTCCAGAAATACTGGAATTATAAATTGCATAATTTTCTTAAGCTTGGAAGTTCATTCTTGTCCTTTGGCAAAATGTTAATTCCATTCGCCATGATCCATTTGCCATGTGATCATTTAAAGCTAAACATTTATCAGCAGATATTAGTTTATTGCAGATATACTGGTGTCAGTGTATACGGCAACTGTTATGTAACAAGAAATTGCAGCACAGATATGCTTAAGTCAGTAAGTTAACCTTGAGTTCCCCAGTAACTTTCCTGTGTGCCAGAGTGTGAAACAGCCATAAACCATAAAATAAATGTTGGGAACAGCAAATACAAAAAACACAAAATTATTTGAATCTCATCTGCCACCATTAGAGAAGCAATTTTCTTTCACCACATATCCAAGTTTATTTGGGGCACTGCCTCAGAATTCCTGGCTGTGATTAAAAACTACATTTGTACAGAAAAAGAGTCTTGAAATATACAAAAATGTGTAATAATAGTTACAGACAGATATGGAAAAGAATAATGAGCCTCAGCTGAACTTGGTCGCCAAATTTCCTACATTTGGCCTTTAACTATAATCATCTCATAGCACTATCAAAAGACAAATCTAGTTTATATTTAATATGTTTTTCAATGAATTACCACATTTAGTCCACATTATCTATCATCCACACTAGGGCTGAATGATTTGCCAAAACTGCGATTTTAACTCATGTGATTTGGGGATGAGGGAAAATGGTAGAATGAACTAGCTAACATTAAGTTAGATTATACAACAAGTAGTTCCGACCAAGCAATCTGATTGGTCAACAAGACATTTAGAATGTGCTCAAATCAGCATGACAACACCTTACTCATCACTAAAAATATTACTCCGCCATATACATTTGACTTTGTTGGTAATAGTTGTATGATCGCAATGTTACACTCGAGGGTGTGCTTTAATGTCATTTGAGCACCTCAGTGATGCTTATGGACCTCGGCGCAAGCGCCTTGGCTTTCTCCATCAGCTGTGTCGGTGACACGGCGCTATAACTTAAAATTCATGTAAAAGTTTACAGTTGCAGAAGCTACATCTGTGTGAGTAAATAAATGCAGTGTCTTTGTTATAACGTGGTTGATAAAAGTAAGCATTCATTTGTGCAGTAGGCTGTTGATTTAGTTCAGTAAAGTCTGAGACCTCGATAAAGCATTAACGTCAGCTCAGAGTTCACTCATCTGGGACTAGAAAATCATTTCTGTTGCTAGGTCGTTACTAAGGCTCTGATTATTTGCTGTAGTGGTAAACTCGGTTCCATTACACATAGGAGTCCACTGACGTGACTGATCGTGTTCCAGTTATTAGTCAGACCCCATGTATTTCGATGGAAACGGGAAAAACACTTGCAAAAACCTTTTAATTTTGCAGGCATATTGCTCCTCAACATGAAAAGATTTTGATTATACATTTTACTTTGTTGGTAATAGTTATATAATTGCAATATTACACTCGAGGGTGTGCTTTAACGTTGTTTGAGCACTTCAGTGATGCTTGCGGTCCTGACCACATCACTGTCGTGCTCAAATGATGTTAAAGCACACCGTCTCGGTTAATATTGCTTAATTTGTATATGTATTTTGTATTTTTTGCAGAGACAAATCCCTCAGAATTTTAATTGGCTGTGCCTGTCAGTCTCTTGTCATTCCCCCTCAGTGTATCAGCATTTGAGAAGTCACCACAGGCAGCAGTATGACCGATGTAAAGTTACTGCAGAGAAGTCAGGAGAATGTAGCGATACTGTTTGTTCTGTGAAAATTGTTCTATGGTTCATTATGTGTATGATCTATGACCATTTATTGTTGGAATAAATACATTTTGGATTTGTATTTTTTCATTTTCATCCTTGGATTAGTACACAGAGCAGTTAATATTTCAATGATATCTTAAATGGTAATGCTCCATAACATGTTTTACATGTATCGTATATAGTGAATCCTGGACTGAAGCTTGACTTTCAAAAATGATTATGATTTTTTTTTTTCCCTCCCTCTCTCTCTCTTTCTTTCTCAACCCAACCGGTCGAGGCAGATGGCCGCCCACCCTGAGTCTGGTTCTGCTCAAGGTTTCTGCCTCTTAAAAGGAAGTTTTTCCTTGCCACTGTCGCCTAGTGCTGCTCATGGTGGGATCTGTTGAGTCTCCTTTGTAAATAATATAATCTAAAGAGTACGGTCTAGGCCTGCTCTACATGTACAGTGCCTCGAGATAACATCTGTTGTGATTTGGGACTATATAAATAAAAATTGACTTGACTTGATGTAGCAAATCACAATTGCAATATCTGGCAGAAAAAATATTGTGAAAAAGTAATTTGATATTTTCCAAAAATCATTCAACCCTAATCCACACAGTGTAAAACTCTCTGCATCATTAATCACTAAAATATATGCCTTTTGTCTCTCATTGCAGAGAAGTTCAACTGCAAAGCTTCAACAAGAAAATAAAAGCTAGACCACAAACAATATGACCTGCTGAACTTTAGAATTTCAGCTCATACAAGTTTGATACTGCTGACCTGTTCAACATAGAGAAGCACTGAAAAGAAGTTTGACTGACTCAAGAAATTTGACATTATGAAAAGGTAAGACAACTTTAAATGAACTGATTTGAAAAGGTGCTGACTGATTCCAGTTCAGGGTCTGTTCAGGTCCATACCAGTGCCATCCATTGGAAAGCATGGCCTTTTCACTTAGCCAAGCGTGAATCCATTAATTTCAAAGGCACTCTATCCTTTTAAAAAATTTAAATGCCTCTATTGATTTGGCTGTGGGCGAGCTCCAGCCTCCTCGCTTTATCTGCTCGACACTGAGAAAACTGAGAAAAACCAGAGACAGGCTGAAGCTGCTGCACAGTCTGCTGAACTGATTAACAATTACCCAGGGAGGCTTCATTCATATGACAATGGAAAAAATCATAAATGTCACAGTGAAATCCATGTTTGTTCTCAAGTCCATTGCTGTACAGAAGAAGACTGCACAAACATTTAATCGCATTGATGATCTGATGAGCTATTTAGGGGAGTGAAGATTTAAATTGTGCTCCTTAGTCGCAGAAATCATTTTGAAGCAGCAGCTTTACCTCTCAAAAGAGGCTATTGTGAGATAGATTAACTACACATCTTTTTCAAAATGTCAAGAAAGCTGCAAAGCTCCAATCCCAAAATGGAGACACTGGCTGA
This sequence comes from Lates calcarifer, assembly GCF_001640805.2. Classification (NCBI taxonomy): domain Eukaryota; kingdom Metazoa; phylum Chordata; class Actinopteri; family Centropomidae; genus Lates; species Lates calcarifer. Next base: position 118,091 of record NC_066838.1, on the reverse strand, counting down.
CAATTATTGGATAGTGTGCCATGAAGCAGTTCATATCTTAACATCTATCAGATGGATTGACACAGTATTTGAAACGTAATGACAAAATGTCAAACCTACTGTGTGAAAACTGTGATTCTATCTGGAAATGTCCTGTTAATCTTAAACAGAATTAACCCAGGCCCAGCAATGTGTACAGATCTGCCCTCTTACTGTAGTTGTACTGTAACTGCTCTCAGACATGTCTGTGTGTATGTGTTTGTTTATCTAATGACACAATGGCTCCCAACAGAGACCAGAGTGGAACCATTTAAGCCACCCCAGTTTGTTCCCCACCGGTGAGATAATCTGCACTCCAGTCAGCTTTTAACAGCTGTAAACCTTTTAAATCTGTGAGAGAGAATCCATCAACCATCTGCTCTTTTTCTATTCCACTGTAAAGTGTTGTCCTCCACCAACAGTGTCTAAGGTGTCCCTGCACCTGCTGGGATTTTTTTTGTCTTTGTCATCCTTTTCCTCTCTTTCTTACCTCTATCCACCTACCCAGTGCTTTTCCACTGTCCTGTGTAAATATAAAGCTACACTGCCTAAAGCTTTCTATCTATCACCAAATGTATCTTCTCCTCCTCTTCAAATGTACAATTATTAGCCGATTAGAACTGGATAAATACAGATGTATTTTGAGTTCTTCTTGATAAACTTAAGCAATGGTTGAAAAGAGCACACTTCCACCACTCAAGGCAACATCCAACAGTCAGAAAAAGCAGTGACACTTTCAGTAATCCATCTGCTGCAGAGAAAATGAATGAACAATTATGTTTGACATTTTCCAACATTTGAGTCACAGCAGTTTGTGCTTATGTGTCCTTGAGTGAATGCATAATAACCAGGCTGAAGCTGAAACACTGATAGAAACCTACAGATATACTTAACTTGACAGAAAGTACAACTTAAGTTTTGGTAATGTCTAAGTGAAAGGCTCTTCAGGTTGAGAAAATTCTCCAGTTTTTAGTTAAACTTTTTCAAAAAAGTTTGACAAAACATAAAAAAAATTGTGGAAGTCGATCTGTGAGCAGCTCCAAACAAGATGATATTTCAGAAAAGAGAGGTGTAGACCTGTCAATAGTGATGTAACAGCTGTTAAGAGTAATTTTCCAGTAATGCATTAGCACTGAGATGTGTCCTGTAGCCAAAGGTGAGCATTTATCAAGCATTATTTTACAGCAGCTTTTAAAGGTTCTTCAGGTCAGAAAACAACTTTTTATGACAGCTACTTCTCTTTTTTTTTTTTTTGATAATCAGTTTGGAAAAATGCAAAATATTACTCCCATCCCACTTTCTCAAATGTAAAGATTTGCTTCTTCTGTCTGTGTTATATCTTTGTAAATTAATATCTTTGAGTTGTGGATGGTCGTTGTACAAAATAAGCAATGTGGAGAAGTGCTCTTATTTGCTACGTCTAAATTAATCCAAAAAGTGTCAGACAGTGAATGAATAGGGCTGGGCGATAAAACGATAACGATATACAGTACTATGCAAAAGTTTTGGGCATTGTAGATGTTTTTACTCTTATCCTTCATCAGTACCATCAGGGAGGTGCCTGATCAGTCCCAGATTAAATCTGCAACAGGACAATGAGTCCAAACACACAGTCAGCATCATACAGAACTATCCTCAGAGACCAGATGAGCAAGGAGTCCCGCAACAGATAGTCTGGAGCTGTTTTAAAGGCAAAGTGAGGGGAGGAGGGGGGGTCATAGGAAATACTGATCTGATTTAGGTTTTTTCAGTTTACTGCACTTTGCATTAGGTTAAATGATAAATAAAAATTAATCATGGGATTATTTTTGGCAGCATCCAAACTTTACCATTAGTGCCTAAAACTGCCTAAAACTTTTGCACAGTACTGTATACTGCAATAAAACTTTTCCTTGTTAAGTGGTCGATAACGTCAATAGAGTTCATTCCACCCGTGTTTTGACAGACAGTACAAAGAGCCAATGAAAATGAGAAAAGTGCAGCGCTGAACCAATCATGTGGCTGAAACAGAGTTCGAAGCACATCAGGTTAGGTTGACACAGCGCATAGCGCAGGAGTAAACACACTTGCTAATGTTGTGGATGCTGCAGCCATGCTCATCTGTACATCAGGAGAAAGAGCGCGATAAAAGAGAAAATATAATGACTGAAAATGTTAACAAGAACTAAACAGACAGAATTACAGAAGAAGACGCCCCAAATGGACACAGCCCTGAATGACAGAGGACTGACAGGTACAGAGAGCCAGTAGCAACAGAAAAGCAAATAGAAAATAGAAAATACAAATAAAAATCTGGCTTAACGTTAGCTAGTTCATTCTACCATTTGCTCTCTTTGTCTCTCCTTTCTCTCTCTCCTTTTTGGCTCAATCCAGTATTTTGCAAATTTACAATGTTGTAGCAGCAGCAGTAATGGTCCTGCAGCGGGCCGCCACTATCAAATGTGTATAGTGGAGACACTGCAGACATAAAGTTGGCGTCTTGCTCACAGCTCATTTATCTCAACCGCTTTTAACTCATCATAACACCAATAGTTTCCGCTTTACTTGTGTCCATTCTCGCGACTAGCCTGACACCGAAGTGGAGAGAATTGGAGTGATTCACACTGCCTGCCTCCCACTGTCGCTCTGCCCTCCGTTTTCATCAAGTATCTAGGTTTTGTGGTTTAGACATTTTAAGACAAGATGTAGTTGTAAAGTTTGCAGCCTGTTGCTGCGTTGCTACTGCAGTGCTGTGTGTGTGAACTGTGAAACAGCTAAGAAAAAAAGTGTAACAACTCGTTCACTGACATTCTGTGTTGAATCAGGGTCTTTCCAACTGATGCATGAAATAGTCGACATTTAGTCGGCAGCCCTAAAATTGACCTTATGGTATGGTAAAAAGGAAACTTTAACTTTAACAGAAATTATTATTTCTGTTATATAGTTATTATTATTATATAGTTATTTGATTTATATTTGATTTGTTCTCCTTCATGCAGTAGGGTCCTTTATCACTGAAGGATGTCCACACATTCATCCCTCCCTCTGTAAATCCTTCTATTTATCCATCCTCCCTCCCTCTTTCTGCCCCTGTAATCCTCTGTTCTTGCCATTCCCTCATGTTTTTACAGTGTGCTCTCAAGTCACCTCCCAGTATCTCCATCAGCAACTCAAAACACTTCTCTCGCCCTTCAGTACGTGGGGGCATCTCAGACAGACTCATGTTGCTGCTGAGGCTGAAATTACCTCTGCACCCCCTCCAAGTCCCTAAAAGATATTTGACTGTTGAAAGATTTAACACAAATATTGGCGATAGGGTCAAATATGTAAAGCCTATACGACCAGAGTTCGTGGAAGTGTTAAGTGAATGACCACGTGATTTGGTTTTCTCTTTTCAATAGCAAGCCTTGTACTTTGTTACGTCTCCTTCTAGTCTCCCTCTGACAAGCTTTTCTTTGTTTACGTGTTCACAGTTTTGTAAGAATCTGTGGATGGCAGAAGATATGACATTGTACTTGTCTTGATATCTGTCTTGTAACATAGCTCCTGTCTGAAAATAAAGAATTAAAAAAAAATATCGGCAGTAGAGAGGCGTGAACATGAGGCAAATGCAACACTAATCATCTGTGTATTTAAGTACCATCATGTTGAAGCTCTGTTCTTCCTCTGAGCTCGTAAGAGATTATTTGAAAATTAATAGAATGGATGGTGGGGAAATGATGTGAGAGGCTACATGGTTAGTGTGTATAAAATGTCACTAGTCTATAAATCCAAGAGTATTAACCCTGCAAAAAGATTGCCCTTGTACTGCTCTCTCTTTCTCTCTCTCCAGGTCTTTTTCTCACTGTGAGTATGTGTGTGTAACCGGTCTGTCCCACTGGAATCAGTGAAGCTCCTGTCGACCCAGAAACACTGCCAGCAAAATTCCCTTTGTCTTCCCCTCTCTTTCTCTTTCTCTTTCTTGCTCAGGGTTTTTATTCCTCCATCCTGCACTTTTTTCTGCATCTTTCACTTATTTCTTCTGTCTCCTGTATGTTCAGGCCTCTCTCTTTATCCTCCTGTGTTTCCTTGTCTCCTCCATCTCCAGCCTAGCCTTCCTTTCATGTTTTATTCCTACTTTTCCCAAATTCACAATTGACTTCTTTAAAGAATATTTTCTTTATTCACTTGTTTTCTTTTTAAACAGCAGCCTTATTTGTTGTCTAGTTCCTCTCTTGTTGTCTTTACCTCTTTGTCTTCCTCTATTCCCCTTTTTACTTTCCACCTAGAATAATTCACTTACAACACGCAGTGAGCTGATCATTGCAGCTGTAATGAAAATACAGTGACTAGGTTTTCTCACTCACAGGAATGTTGTCATCATCTGTCTTTCCCTCTTTTCCATCCAATAATCACTGTTTCTGTGACATTCTCTCAAACCCCACAACCCATTTATCTTTTCTTCTTCCACTGGTCCTCTCTAACACACACATCATCTTGTCTCCAGGGTGGAGTGGGGTTTGTTATGTGGCTGATTTGCCTCTCCGTTCTTCTAAGACCATCCTCACTCAAATCAATCACTCTGACCCAAATAAAACTAAGTTTAAACCCAGACTGCTTTGATACTCTGACCCATTTAACAACAGTGCAGTTGTTGTCCTTGCAGAAAACTTGCAGCTTTCATTGCATCCTTTCAGCCTGAAATGGACTGTGGAGAAATAACACCAGTGCCATGACCTGCATGCTGCAGAAGAGTAGATAGACTGTAGAGGAAAAAAGGGACTGGCCAATGAATGATTTATACTCTATTGTTTGGCTGGATTACATCACTGTGACAAACCAGGTAAGATAAAGTGAAGGTGTTACAGTGGTGCTTGAAAGTTTGTAAACCCTTTAGAATTTTCTGTATTTCTGCATAAATATGGCCTAAAACTTTGTCTGATTTTCAAAAGTCCTAAGAGTAGATAAAGAGAAGCCAATTAAACAAATGGGATAATTATATTTGATAATTTATTTGTTACTATTTGATACTATTACTGTGAGTGGTAAAAGTATGTGAACCTCCAGGATCAGCAGCTATTTGAAGGTACAAATAGAGTCAGGTGTTCTCAGACAACTGGATGACAAACGGGTGTGACTGGGTGCCCTGTTTTAGAACAGAAACCTATCAAAGTCTGATCTTCACAAGACATGTTTATGGAGGTGTATCATGGCACAAAAAGGAGATTTTTTGGACATCAGAAAAAAGGTTGTTACTGCTCGTTAGGGTGGAAAAGGTTACAAAACTATCTCTAAAGAGTTTGAACTCCACCAATCCACAGTCAGACAGATTGTGTACAAATGGAAGAAATTCAAGACCACTGTTACCCTCCCCAGGAGTGGTCACAGGTCACAAAGGTACCAAGGGTAACTTCTAAGCCACTAAAGGCCTTTCTCACATTTGCTAATGTTTATGTTCATGAGTCCACCATCAGGAGAAGACTGAACAACAGTGGTGCGCATGGCAGGGTTGCAGGAAGAAAGCCACTGCTCTCCAAAAAGAACATTGCTGTCCGTCTGCAGGTTGCTAAAGATCACATGGACAAGCCAGAAAGATACTGGAAAAATGTTTTGAGGACTGATGAAACCAAAATATAACTTTTTGGTTTAAATGAGAAGCATTATGTTTTGAGAAAGAAAAACACTGCATTCAAATATAAGAGCCTTATCCCGTTTGTGAAATATGGTGGTGGTCAAAGGTGCTTGCCGAGCAGATTCTGTGCGTGGAGCGGACAAACACGGACTCCTTAGTTATTGTCCTTGGTGACTTTAACAAAGGCAAACTCACCCACAAACTCCCCAAATACAGACAGTTAAGTGCATGACCAGAGAGGAGAACATTCTAAATCACTGTTACACCACAGTAAGCAATGCTTATCACACTGTCCCCCACGCTGCTCTGGGCCACTCTGTTGGTCCACCTGATTCCTGCATACAGGCAAGAATGGCCAAGACCACACACCCCTCCTCATAAATGGAGAACATGTAGGAAACTGTCACCACATTCAGGTTCCTGGGCACCCACATCTCGGCCAATCTCTCCTGGACTCAAACACCAAGGCTCTAGTGAAGAAGGCTCAGCAGCGGCTGCACTTCCTGTGTGTGCTCAGGAAAAACAATCTGGACAGGAGTCTGCTGCTGGCCTTCTATCACTCCTCTGTGGAGAGTGTACTGACATACTGCCTGAGTGTATGGTACACAGACTCCACAGCTAAGGACAGGAAACTGGGTCATCAACACCACCCAAAAAATCATCGGCTGCCCTCCCTGGATGACATATCCAGATCCTGCTGCCTCATCACAGGAGACCCCTCACACCCCACCCACCACCTGTTTGACCTGTTGCCCTCTGGACGGCGCTTCAGGTCAATCAAGTCCCACACCACCAGACTCACCAACAGCTTCTTCCCTTGGTCCATTCGGACTGTAAACAAACACTGACCATACCCCCCACGCCCCACACGCTCCCCTCACCTCACCAACACCACACCTCACACACACACACACGCACAGAACCAAGGACACTATCCATCCACCTCACACCTTAAAGTGTCCTAGTCTTTCTTGCACAATCGTGTGCTGTTGTGTGTATATAAATTGTGTAAACATTAGTGTAAATTTTATATTTTTTGTATCTTTTGTATTATTTGTATTATTTGTGTACATTTTGTATTTCTTATTGTATATAATTTCTTCTATTGTTCACTGTTTGTCTTCGTGGAGCACCCACAATTTCATTGTTCTTAACTGTACAGTGACAATAAAGCCGATTCTATTCTATTCTAGCTGTCACCAGTGTTCACGGACATTTTTAACTCCTCAGTGGAGACATGCCATGTGCCAGCCTATTCCAAGGCCTCCACCATCATCCCCGTCCCTAAAAAACCAAGGATCACAGATCTTAATGACTACAAACCCATTGACATGACTTCTGTGGTAATGAAGTAATTTGAGTGCCTTGTGCTGTCCCACCTCAAAGCCATTACCGACCCACTCCTGGACCTCTGCTGAGCGTGCCTGACTCCACCTGCAGGTGGATCACAGGCCTGTCGGACAGGAGGCAGGAGGCAGCATGTAAAGCCCACATTTCTGACTCTCAGACCATCAACATCAGTTCCCCTCAAGGCTGTGTTCTCTCCCCTCTACAGCTGCACCTCCAGTCAACAGTCTGTCAAACGTCCGTTTGCAGACGACACCATTCTCATTGGGCTCATCTCTGATGAGGACGTCGATAGGAGGGAGATTGATCAACTGGTTACGTGGTGCAGTGAGAACAACCTGGAGCTTAATGCTGTCAAGACTGTGGAGATGGTTGTAGACTTCAAGAAGAACACAGCTTCACCCACCCCCATCATCCTGTGTGATTCCCCAGTCAGAGCTGTGGAGTCCTTCAACTTCCTAGGGAACATCATCACCCAGTTAGGAGCTAAACATCAGCTCTCTCACCAAGAAGGCCCAGCACAGGATGTACTTCCTGCAGCAGCTGAAGAAATTCAACCTGCCAAGGACAATGATGGTGCACTTCTACAGCTCCATCATTGAGTCCAAACTCACTTCCTACATCACCATTTGGTACACTGCTGCCACTGCCAAGGACAAAGGCATACTGCAGCGTGTCATCCAGTCCGCTGAGAAGGTGATTGGCTGTAACCTGCCTTCTCTCCAGGACCTGTACACCTCCAGGACCCTGAGGCAGGCAGGAAAGATCATGGCCAAACCCTCCCACCCTTGTCACAAACTTTTTAAGCCACTCCCTTCTGGCAGGAGGTTGCGGTCTATCAAAAACAAAGCCTCATGCCACAAGAACAGTTTCTTCCCATCTGTAACTGGCTTCATCAACAAGGTCTACCCCCTTGTATGTGCAAACTTACATGGCAACAAAGTCTGATTCTGAAATTCAGGTAGTATCATGGTCTGGGCCTGTTTTGCTGCATCTGGGCAGGAAGGTTTGGTAGCCTAACCTATTCTGACGTTAATAATATATGGCATGACTAGCTACGACATGTGGCGACTATGTCATAAGCTTGTAAATAAATGTATTGAAAACCAGGCAAAAACAGCTGTAGTTTCAAAGAGTAAATTCAGAAAGAAAAGATGAACTTCCTGGCTTTACTTTAAAATTGTCAGACTAACTTTACAGCTTAATTGACCTTCCATTTATCCTGAATTTATCTTGCGCTCTGTCTCTTTCCTCTACTCTGATTTGCTCAAGGACATCTCATTTGCATGTACATGATATACATTCTCATTGCAAAATTTGCTCTGATGCATGCACGTAAATATTGAACAGCAGCTAATGCCTTGTCTTCGCTTAGAACATCCACACACATACACGCTTGTAAATGCACACTGCACAGTCTCCATCTACCCTTGCCTCACATCCCTCAACTCAGTCCAAACAATAGGCAGCACTTCCTGAAAGTCAGAAATAACAGAGAACAGTTTCCTTTGGCAGTAAGTGGGGAATAAGAATAAGAGAAAGAGAGAATTTAAAACTCCATATACCCAATAGAGAGGAGAGGAGAGGAGAGAGAGAGATGGTGTGTGTCCTAAACCACTCACTCATTTCCCGATTCAATATTCCCTTAAAACTTAATAGTTTACTGTATAGTGCGCTGTAAATTTAAATTTGGGAAGCTCATGATTGATCTATTTATATGAGTTGTTGTATCTATCAAATGTCAAAAATTGCTGCAAATTTGGGTGGAAACTTGACTTGAAGTAAATACAGTGCAATATATAGCAAATAGGAAGTGCTTTCAGACACTGCATGAATTAGAAGAACTGAATGTTAAACTCAAACATGGGACCCATGTATTTAAGTCGCTCACCCAACACATTCCTGGTTGAGTCCTATTAAAACCATGTTATGTCATGTTTTTCAGCTTTGTGACTGTACAACTTTCATGGTTTATTTAGCTCATAAGTTAGAGAACTTTCTCACCCCATATATAGCAACAGTTAAAAGAGCGTATCTAAACAAAAATAGCCAAATTTTGGAGATACAGGATTGCTGTGGGTGGTAGTGTGTTTCTTTTCTTGAGCTCACTTGTCCAGTTGACTTTCATCGAGATGAGGTTACACACGTAAAAATAAGTTTTCTAAGCCTGGGGAAATTTTTACGAATTTTACGAATGCTTAAAGTTTGTGGTTAAAAAATTCATAAGACAAACTAAGGTGAGAAAGTTGGGATGGTAAAGGGGTGTGTAGTGAGTCCAACTTTCATGCTGGAGATAATCTTTCCCAACCTTAAATAAGTGTTGTACATTCCTAACTAGGGGTGTAATGATTCAATCAACTCACAGTTCTGTACAATACAGGGGTCACAGTTTGATACACTCACTATACATCTAAGGATACAGCGGCAAGAAAAAGTATGTGAACCTTTTGGAATTTCATGGTTTTCTGCATTCATTTGGCATAAAATGTGATCTGATCTTCATCTACTGCAACTGGTTTTGCCTAGTCAAGGGTATTGACAAATATAATGTGACTAAAAAAAAGTAAGTGAACCCTTGGAATTAATAACTGGTTGACCCCCCCACCTCAACCTGGTGCTGTGGATCAGACCTGCACATCATTCAGGAGGAAGCTCATTCTTCCTGGCAGAACTACTTTAGCTTTGTCATATTCTGTCATATTCTTTGGATGAATAAAGAATGAAAACAAACTAAGATCTTAGAATTCTCATTTATTTCTTGTTAATGTTAACTGCAAAACCACTTATCTAAAATCTCTTGTTGTCACAAAACCCTGTTTCTTACAGTGTTTTTCTTTTTGTAAATTAAATTCCAGTTCAAATGTCAAAATAAGATACCATATTGGCCGTAATATAAAGCATTTCCATTCATTACAACTGATATTCTTTTTGAATGGAGCGAGTATTAGTGTAACTACAGTATTTTAGAGGGTTGGTTGTGGATAGTTTAGCCTAATTATGTTGCTATGCTAGCAAATGTTGTTGGTCTGCGTATAGTGAATTTTTCAGAGTTAATCAGCCCTAAAAGTCTTTGGTTAGTTCTGTTTAAGCTGCAGGAGTTTGTGAAGCTGCTGTAACATGCTCTGCTGCCACAGAGGAAATAAACGGCTGAAAATGAGTCCACAGCATCTCCCGATGTCTTTACTGCAGAAATGTAAGTGGGGTACAAACAGGTCAAACAGCCGAGAATTACAGCTATTACAGAGAAATATTAACTGTCAGAGAAAACTATTATGCAAGAGGAATAAGAGTGATAGCGGGATCACTACAAAAAGCAAGCTACGTCCAGACATCCGACTTAACAGAACATGAAGCAGCCAGATGCTGTGTCGTTGTTAGAGGCTGAGGGAAAGTTGCAGTTAAAATCTGTTCACTTTAATTCTTTTACCATTGTTTCGTATGGTGCACAACGCAGTCACTCAGAAGTGTAAAGGATTACTTCAGGACACATAATTACACATAATGTTAACTGTACTGTTGGCATTGGATGTTAACAACTCTCTTAATCTATCCATATTGCAGACAAACCCAGAGTCAAGTGTGTTCCTCACAGCATTTTCAGATTGTGTGAGAAAAGACAGCATAAAAGAGGCAATTTTGTACAGTATATGTGTTCAAGTAGACAGATTGACCTTATTATCCTCAATGAACTGTGTTCTCATGTTCTCTCTCTCTCTCTCTCTCACACACACACACACACACACAAAGAGAGAGAAATAAACCAATGACCTTAGTGAATGGTGTGCTGCTTTTCTCCCTTCAGCTTCCAGTCACTGAGGATTTTTTTCAGTTAAGGCTGTTATCTCCTCGTCTGCCAGCCCTCCTACCAAGACACCACATGGTACAGTCCCCCTCTTCACTACCTCTCTAATTTCCCCTCTCTCTCTCTCAGTCCTACACTGTATAATTTCCTTCTCTCGCTTTCCAGTCTCTTCTTCCTTTGTTCTCCTTTGCTTAATTTCTTTGTTTTCCCCCTGTGTCTTTTGTCTCCCCCCCTCTCAGTGTTCGACTTCAACCAAACAACCATCCATCTTTTGTATTCCTCCATTTCACCTACCTCTCATTCTTTTAACCTTTTCATCTCTTCATTACTCCTTTGTGTTTAGTCACCTTGAGGCAGTGTGGCCACAGCTGAAATAAAGCTATTCTGGTCAATGTCTACTGCAGACTGTGAACAAAGGACCACCAGGATCCAAGCTGGTAGCACAGCAGCAACATGCAATGGATCTTTCACTTGCCAGTGTGAGCATCTAAAAGTGAAGGTGTAATACTTTCTGTCTAGCAAGATGACAACACTTATTTGAAAAGGAGTAATGGGAATTAATGTATAGCTATGAAATACATGTAATAATATACTGGATGGCAAAAATATAAAGGTAGCAAGTAAAAAAAGATACATCAGGAAGCACTTAATGGCACTATCTAGTTCCATCCATCTTCTCATCCATCTAGCCTTACAAAGTTACAGCTGTTCATTTATTCTGGTTGTGATTGCCTCATGAGCACACGTATCATCCAGCCCTCATTATTCTCCTCTTCACTCCACCATTCCTCTGGCTATCCATCACATATTCGTTTTATAAGGCAAAGGGACTGTCAGTGCCCTATCTGCAATTAGCTGTAAACATATACTATGTATAAAGGTTGTAAGGAAATTTCCTGGAATAATGTATTTACAGCAATTAGCTGTAAACATATACTATGTATAAAGGTTGTAAGGAAATTTCCTGGAATAATGTATTTCCAGATAATTGTTTCTTTTGCCTCTTTCTGTCCATGATATGACACATTCCTAACCTTTTTTTTTTTAATCATTTTTTTGGATCATTGGAGACAGCTACACCCTTGTTACAGCAATGGAGGACCTGCACCACCTCCATCTGCAGTATCTAGACATGAAGGTCATCTTCTGTCACCACCCAGAGCTGCAGGTGGAAGGATGGTGACAATCCAGGGAACACTGACACCACTTGCAGGTTTGTGAACAGTGTTATAGCCACACACATTTATATTCATTCATGTCAGTCTTGTACATCATGCTGTGATGTATTATTTTCCATTTCCAGGTATTAATGAAGGTCTGCTGATGGTTTTTATGGTGCATGTTTGGTATGAATTTTAACAAAAGCAACATGGTACAGTATTATAATCAACAGGAACATACTGATGGAGATTTTACCAGAATTTGTAGTTAATTGTCTTATGTACTCATCTAATTCACTAAAGTGTCCTGTTAGATTCTAATGCATATGGCCAATTTTGAAAAAACAGGTATCAGTGAAATGTAATTAATGAAAAATGTACTCAGTACCATTATCACGGTGAGTTTATTTAAAATTCAATATAACAATCTGATCACAAATCACAAAGGTGGGTCCTGATTGCACTTCTAGCTGACTTCTGACTGTGCTGCTAGCAAAACACAGGCTTAAAACAAAATGCACTTACCAAGAAATGAATAGCCATCTCCTTGGAGTGTCTGTTAATACAACCTAAGGCTGAACAAGACATTTTCAGGCAAGCAAAATGTTATAATGAAGTCTGAGACAAATTACTCTGTCCTCTATCATGATTGACAGCTGTCAATCACACAGTAGCCAAGACCTAAAGCATACCCTGCTTTATCGTCTGTTTTCCTCTAAATGCGACCACAATTTACAAAATCAATATCATGTGGTATTGAAGAAGGTTCGCATCTATGGTATGGCACTGGCAGGGACACCTACAATAGTACAGTCAAACCTGAGTAAAACAGAGAATGGACAGCAGACAATGAATAGCATGAATCACAGAACAGCAACAAAGGGGGTAGAAAGCAGCAACCAGAATAGCCAAACACAGGAGATGCAGTGAAACAAATACAGATTCATGCCAGTTTATTTTTTTGGCTCTTTAAAAAGAAAAGATGTAAACAAAGGTGGAGAAAAGGAACAGAAAGAAGATGCAAGAGATGTTTGTTTTCTTATGAGATTGCTAAAATTCATATGCCTTCAACCTTTAGTTCCATTATCTCCCTGACCATTCTTTCTTCTATCCCTAAAATCCCCACATCAGCATTTTTCTGTGTCTCTATGGGAGCTGCAGGAGAGAAGAGAGGGAGGGAGAAAGAATGGAAGGTGATAATAAATGGGGAGAATGAGATGGAGGGAGCAATGGAGGGATGGGAGGGGGCAGCTGGTGTTAAGTCTGTCAAGAGGGCTGGGAGAAAATGAGTACAGTACAGAGAATATTTAGAAGAGAGGGAACATCTCTCTTCTCCTTTCTCCTTTCTTCTCCGGAGAACATGCAAACTCCCATGTCGCTCCCATGGACCTCCACCAGGTCACTTCAACCATTTCTTTATCTAAACCTTCAACCTGTCTTTTAGACCCCATCCCAACTAGGATACTTAAGGAAGCCTTACCCTTACTTACCAACTCTGTACTGGATATGATTAACCTGTCCTTACAAACAGGCTATGTGCCACAATCTTATAAAGTAGCTGTAATCAAACCTCTTTTGAAAAAGCCTACTCTTGATCCAGATGTATTGGCCAACTATAAACCTATATCTAACTTTTAACCTAACCTTTTCTTTCTAAGATCCTGGAGAAAGCAGTTGCAAAACAGCTATGTGACTTTCTACAGGATAATAGTTTTTTTTGAGTTTATTTATTTTCACTTGGGATTTAGAATGCATCATAGCACAGAGACGGCACTTGTGAAAGTTACAAATGACCTCCTAATCGCATCAGACAAAGGACTTACCTCTATACTTGTCTTGTTAGATCTTAGTGCTGCTTTTGATATGACTGACCATCACATCCTTTTACAGAGACTGGTACATTTTATTGGCATTAAAGGAACCGCACAAAACTGGTTTAAGTCCTAGCTATCTGATAGGCTTCAGTTTGTACATGTTAACGACAATTCCTCCATGTACACAAAAGTTAGACATGGAGTTCCACAAGCGTCAATGCTTGGACCAATTCTATTCACCTTGTATATGCTTCTTCTGGGCAACATTATCAGGAATCACTCAATAAATGTCCATTGTTATGCTGATGATACACAACTATATTCATCAATTAAACTGAATTAGTTAGCCAAACCAGTTAGCCAAACATCAGGCATGCCTTAGAGACATTAAGACTTGGATGACCTGCAACCTTCTACAATTGAACTGAAACAAAACCAAAGTTATCGTACTTGGCCCTGAACACCTCAGAAGTGCATTTTCCAATGACGTAGTTACATTAGATGGCATTGCCCTGGCCTCCAGCCCCACTGTAAAGAACCTTGGAGTTATCTTTGATCAGGATATGTCCTTTAACTCCCATATAAAACAAACTTCTAGGACTGCCTTCTTTCACCAAAATGGTGACATTTTCTGTCTCAAAAGGATGCAGAAAATTCATTATTATCAGGCTGCCCCCAAAGGTCTCTAAAGACCGCAGCTGATCCAAAACGCTATAGCATGTTTACTGACAGGAACTAGAAACAGAGACCATATTTCTCCTGTGTTAGCCTCTCTACATTGGCTCCCGTTAAAATCCAGAATAGAATTCAAAATCCTCCTCCTCACCTACAAAGCCCTTAATGGTCATGCTTCATCCTATCTTAAAGACCTTATAGTTCCCTACAATCCCACCAGAACATTGTGCTGCCAGAATGCTGGTTTACTGGTGGTTCCCGGAGTTTCCAGAAGTAGAATGGGAGGCCTTTAAGAGTAAGCTTAAAACTTTTCTTTTTGATAAAGCTTATAGTTAGGGCTGGCTCAGGCTCCCTTATGCTGCTATAGGCTTAGAGTGCCAGGAGATTCCCCATGATGCAATGAGCTTCTCTCTCTCCCTCTCTCTCTCTCTCAGTATGGATTCATATCCCATAAATACATGTTATTAACCCGATATCCTCCCAGTTTTGTGCTCTTTTGCCTCTCTCTCCTCTTTCTGTGGCTATTTTTGTCTCTGGAGCTGTAGAGTCTGATTTTGTGATGATGGGCCTCCTGCTCCTCCTACAACCCCTCTCAACACCTGCTGTTAGAAATTATTAGTGCTGCTTCTAGTATTACTGTTACTTGTAATCACTACTTAAACTGTCATTACTATTATTATCACTATTGTGTTACTGATACCAATTTATATTTTTATATGGGATCTGTGTTATGCTATGTTCACCTGTCCCTATTCTCTACCACCCCCAGATGGCTGCCCACCCTTAGTCTGGTTCTGCTCGAGGTTTCTGCCTCTTAAAAGGAAGGTTTTCCTTGCCACTGTTGCCTAGTGCTTGCTCATGGTGGGATCTGTTGGGTCTCTCTTTGTAATTATAATAATCTAAAGAGTACGGTCTGGACTTGTACTATATGAAAAGTGCCTTGAGATGACTTTTGTTGTGATTCGGTGCTATGTAAATAAAAGTGAATTGAAATTTAATTGAATCAACCAAAGACTTTTAGGGCTGATTAACTCTGAAACACTCACTATAGACGGACTGACAACACTTGCTAGGTTAGCAACATAATTAGGCTAATCCTCCACAATGCAACATTCTAAAATACACTAATAGTTTACAGTGAGGAAAACACTGTAAGAAACTGTTTGAGATTTTAGATAAGTGATTTTGCAGTTTACACTAATTAAATGAGAATTCCAAGATCTTTGTTTGTTTTCATTCTTTATCCATATATCCTTAGATGTATCATGAGTGAATCAAATCGTGAGCCCTGTATTGAGTATCGTACCAAATCATGAGTTGATTGAATCATTGCACCCCTACCTCTGACTGTTTCCCCACTGAAAATGATGATCTCATCATTGTATTTAGGGCCTTTGAGAGTGGAGAAAAACACTTCTCCAACAAGCAATGCAAATGCAAAACATTCAGTATGAAACAATTACTAGTAATAATAAGAATAGGTGGAGAATTTCCACCATCTGCAACATTAAAATCCTTTTTGCAGGTTAATAATATTAACACTCATAAAAAACGAGGATTCTTTACATTGTGGATGAGACAGGGCTATCAACACTATCTGGGGTCACCACCCAAAACGTATAACCATAGGTTATTGTTGGAATGAAAGACAGTCAGGACTGCCACACACTCCATTTCACATTCCACACTCTCTGATGAACAAGAAAGGCAGCAAAGTAGTTTGCTTTCACGTCTCCACTCATCCACTTAGCTTAGGCAAAGCAACTGCCTACCTACTGCTGTAAAGCCAGCAGCATGAAACATTGAGCATCCCAACCATCCCGAAACAGCAAACTGGCAATTCTGTGGGGAACACGCAGTCCAGCCAGACCAGAGCAGACAGACCCAGATCCCCTGCCAGCGACTAAGCCATCCATCCAAGCCTGACCCACATCAGGAGCCTGGTCTAAGGCCGAGGCCATTGCCATCAGACCGTCACAAATTTAGGAAGAGACATGAGAGGGCGAAAGGAAAGGATGCAAAGATGGGATCTCATTCTCTGCTTCTTACTCAGATTAAACCACTCAGAGGGCCCACTGGATTCTTTCAGCTCTGAAACAATATGTTATCAGCCTGTTGTTAAAGAACCTTAAAGGCACCTCTTCATCAAGCTATTTGGTAGAGCAATGAATTCATATATGCATTAACAGCCATGCTGACAAACAGAACTTTGGCCTCTCCTGGCCTGGCTCCACACAGCAAGATTTGAATATTTGGACCCTACCTTGTCAATCTCCTGCTGCAGGACCTGCTTGGCAACCTCCAAGTCCTGCAGTCGGACCCTCAGCTCCTCATTCTCCTTCTCCAGGCGGCTCCTCTTCTTCTCCACGCTGTCCAGCTGGCTGTGGAGACGGATGGACACGTCCTTGGCCACCTGACAGGGTAAAGAGGGAGGGATGAGGGAAAAGGAGTTTAGCTAAGTGTGTCTTACAGTGCATTTGTCCCCCAAAGGCATTTAATTGACCAGGACTAAATGTGACAGCTCACATATTGTACATGTACTGCATGAGGCTTTACATTTTCAGCAATAGAGTCAGCAATATCCATCCTTACATTTTACTGCACACTCACACATTTGCTTAAATCCACAGCTGGGAATCTCCCAGTGTCTTCAATTGTGTTGTTGTTTACCTGATGAAGCCAAAAAGATAATTAACACTCTGGCTGATCTTTTATGCATAATGTGATCTTATGAAAGTCTGATTGTTCATTAACGGTTTCTAATGTCAAAGAGTCAAACTAAAGTCAACTCCCTGATGTCTGATATGAAACTACAGCAAAGAGCAGCAGTTTAAAAAAAATCAGATATGAAAATCTGATACTCATCTAGGAGTTCTCTCCCAACACAATTTGTAATTCCGTGTATTTATTTTGTGTACATACACCAGAGCATGAATGTATGTTTGCATGTGTGTTTGAACCAGCGCCACTGTGCAGCTGAGTCCCACAAGGTCCCTCTGTACTGCCATTCTCATTCTATCTAATGGCTCTCTGAGCTCTGACATGCTCCAATTCATGTTTTAATGTGTGTGTATGTGTTCCTTCTCTCTGGGCACCTCCTGTGCTTCTCTCTGTCAGATTCTGTCTTGTTTCAATAGTTCCTAATATTTCCCCTTTTACTAATTTCTGTTACAGCCCTCCATCTAACCCAACCAGTCAAGGCAGATGGCCGCCCACCCTGAGTCCGGTTCTGCTCAAGGTTTCTGCCTCTTAAAAGGATGTTTTTCCTTGCCACTGTCTCCTAGTAGCTGCTCATGGTGGGATTTGTTGGGTCTCTCTGTAAATACCTATTTTAAAGAGTATGGTCTAGACCTGCTCTATATGAAAAGTGCCTTGAGATGACTTTTGTTGTGATATGGCGCTATATAAATAAAGTTGAATTGAACTGAATCTTTCTCTTTTTGCCACTCTTCAGGCTCTTCCCATATCTTCTTTGTCTTATCTAACAGCCACTCTCCTGCCAGTCATACTCATACTCTGAATAAAGTATCATTTTTATGCCCTCTGTCATTGGTGGTCCAAGCTAATTACAGTTCGTTAAAGTCCATTTGCTGAAGTCTAATGTAAATAATTCAATTATGTATACTAACACTATCAAATATGCTACTGTTATATAGTTACATATAGTTTTTAGTGAGCCTAATGTGTCAGTGTGTAATAATACAAATAAATAACAATATAGATTTTTTTGATAGACTTATGACCACTTCTTTTACAATGGCTGTGCAACTTAGACTGTGGCCACTACACTAAACCAGCTGGCCAGCGTGGTGTTATTGTCCATGTTTGATTAACTACACAGGGTCTAGATTTTATACCTCTGTGTACTAAACCACAGAGGAGATCTTAATGAATGTTGGCTGAAAGCTCCCTGAGCTTTATGTGGATTGAATGGGACAGAAACTGTGATTGATTACCACTATGTGCTCACTTTTGATTGTTGCATCAATATTGTAAAAGGAAAATGGCTTTAATTAATGGTATGTTTTCAGCTTTGCCAGTTTATGGGCTTCTGTTTCTTTTCCTCTATCTCCCTCTTCCTCTACTTGACTCTCTTTTTCTCCTCCTCTCCTCAATTCTATAATGTCCTCCTCTTCAGGACTACTTTGTCAGTCTTTGACTCTTAATAAATGCTGCATTGTTTTTATATGTTAAAGGGAAACATGAAGGATTTTGACAACATTGAAGCTTTGGTGTTTTACCCAGCAACAGAGCTATAGGGTGTAATTAGGATTCAGCCGGGATGCTGCCCAGCTGGGTGCGAAATATGTGTGTAAATGTGTGTGTGTGTGTGTGTGTGTGTGTGTGTGCATGTGTCTATGTGTTAAAAAGACAAAAGAAAAGAGTTTTCAGACACCCCACGCATTTGTGAAATATTGCATTAAGAATCACTCTTAGGTCTTCAAGTGCAATTTCTTTTAGTACAGTCACAGCCAAAATACTAAACAAATCCTTAAAAAGCCATTAAAAACTTAAAGGGGCTTAAGTGCCCTAAGCAGCTAGTCCCCGGATCAACTCCCGGTTTGGCTGGACCTTTACTGCGTGTCATTCCCCTGCTCTCTCTCCCTTGTTTCCTGTCTCATCTCCACTGTCCTATCAAAATAAAGGTGAAAACCCCCCAAAAAATGATTAAAAAAAAAAAAACATTAAAATTGATTGGTTCCCTAAAAATACATAAGAAATTTTGAGTATTGGGTCATTTTGGTAACAGTGATCCACTAATGAAGGTTGTGCTTTTTATTAAAATAAAGCTAGCCCATTTGAAAATTCTTCAGAGACAAAAATGGCTAAAACAAGGAACCTAACGCAGGAAACACATCTGAAGATACAGATCACAGGATCACAGGATCACAAGAGCTTCAGCAGCAGTGGTCAAACCAAACTGGTGTCCAGTGTTCCACCCGCACTGTACGTGTGTGAAAGGCTCATGGGGAACATGCCAGCCAGGATTAGAGCTCTACTGCATGCTAATGGCAGGACTACTAAATATTAATTTGATGTGATGGTTTATTTATTTTTTAGGCTTAGAGAGACTTAGACTAGACTTTATTGATCCCTTTGGGATGACTCCCTCAGGGAAATTAAATTTCCAGCAGCTTATACAGAAAGAAGCAGCACACAGGACAGTTTGCAAACGGGTATAGAAAATAGGATAAAAAATAAACAGTAAACTCTTTTGCAAGAAGAATAAAAAGTAGAGGGAAAGGTTAAAGAAAGGTTAAAAGAGTTTTTTTAAAAAAACTGGAGAGCTACTGGAGAGGCATCAGTCTCCCACAGCACTAGAAGAAAGTTATTTTGAACACATTCTCTGTTATTTGTTGACTTTGACTTAGACTTAGACTTAGAAAGACTTTATTGATCCCTTTGGGATGACTCCCTCTGGGAAATTACGTTTCCAGCAGCAAATACAGACAGAACACATCACACAGGGCAGTGCAACAACAGTTTGCGAACAAAAGACAGGGCAGCATGCAGGACAGTTTGCAAACGACACAGAATATAAATAGAATGGAAAAGAATATAAATAGAATAGAATTAAGGGTGAATTAAGATAAATATGCTGAGTACTGGACTGTGTCAAATATGCTGAGTAAACTGGACAATGAATGTTGAGAACTGACATATTGAAACTGTCAAGAATTCAGTTTTGTTAGTTTTTCTTGTAAACAATAAACAAAAAAATATCATTTGTATTTGTTTGTGTCTGTCTAATGCAGCCACACCTTTTGAAACACAAAAAAGATTTTTCCCTAAATATTTCATGATAACATTTCAGACTGTGTAAAATTTTAAGGGTGTCCAAAAACTTTTTTCCACCACTGTATGTGTGTGTAAGAGAGGGAGTATGGAATCTTGAGAGAAGGAAAAACATCAAACCTACAGAAGCACAGAGAGAACAAAGGTTTCTGGACTGTGCCTTTACTCACACACTGCAAAATGCACAACACACACTGGCCACAGGGCAGACCGCAATATAATTCAACAAGTGGCAGTTAGTCATCAAAAGAATCATTTTCATTTACACTGTGTGTGGTTGTTCATTTTATTAAACAACCAGCCTTGTTCCTCCTGCTCTCCAGTCTAGCTGCACTTAGGTGAATGCATACACACACACCCTGCATGTTAAAAGTTTAGTGGGAGAGCAGTCGTTACAGAGCTGACCACAGAGTTAGCACGGTGACATGTTAAGCTTTGCTTAGCACAAACTCTGGGAGCAAAGAGACAGCCAGCCAAGCTTCTTCTTCATGTTTTGGTAGTTTGCTGGCTAACAAGAAACAACACTTAAAGAAGTTCAATGTGGAGATCTGACTGGCAGACCCCAGTTTGTGCGACTGGGTGACTGCAGGTCAGACACTGTGGTTAGCAGCACAGGAGCGCCGCAAAGAACCGTGTTCTCTCCGGTCCTGTTCACCCTGTACACGTCGAACTTCAAGTACAACTCAGAGTTATGCCACGTGCAATAGGTTGCAGATGACACTGCTATCGTGGGCTGTATCAGGGGTGGACAGGAGGAGGAGTACAGGAAACTGATCCAGGAGTTTTGTAACACAGTAGACAAATACATCTCACTACTGAATAGGGCTGGGTTCCAAACTTCGGTTCTTTTATGGTATAGACCGAAAACCCTAGTGTTTCTATGTCGAAGCAGTTAAAAAAATGCCACCGAGGTCAACAGTATGGCTCCATTTTAGCAAGATTGATAGCCAGTAGTGCGCAATGTAATATTTGCAAAAAGGACATTCTTGCTAAGGCCAGCAACACAACCAATTTGATGAAGCATTTGAAAGTGCACAGAATCAATTTAAGAGCAGAAAGTTGCTACGTGTTTGACAGAGCGTACATTTTCTACTGCTGGGGACACCATCAGTCAGGAGCGGGCTTTTCTGTTACCTGAGAAAGCAGATGTTGATTTTTCTGAAGAACAACTGCTAAATGAAGATTTAAAGGTCCTTAGTATGCAGCAGTGAGCATTAAGCACTGACTTGTGGCATGTTTGCAACTATTCTTTTGCACTGAAAATTTTTGTTATTTCTTTATGTTAGAAAACTGCTTTGAGTGAAAAAAAATGCCAAAGCTGAAAAATAAAACTTAAAAGATTTGTACTGTAATGTAATTTTCTTTTTGTTAGAATTGATTTTATAAAATTGGTATCGAAAAAAGTATTGTTCAGGAACCAGTATCGAAGTCGAGGTATTGGTATCGTTACCGGTATCAAACATTTTTGAATTATACCCAGCCCTACTACTGAATACAGAGAGAGTCAACTAAATT
This sequence comes from Lates calcarifer, assembly GCF_001640805.2. Classification (NCBI taxonomy): domain Eukaryota; kingdom Metazoa; phylum Chordata; class Actinopteri; family Centropomidae; genus Lates; species Lates calcarifer. The sequence goes on along the minus strand of NC_066838.1, from coordinate 96,374 downwards.
ATTTTTTAATTCCCCATTTACCTGACGAGGTGAGAAGGCCGTATCGTGGCTGCAGAGCCAGTGCGAAGCTAAAGGGGTCTGGTCGAAGAAGTGGCGATTTAAGCCTACAGTACCTTCTGTAATCATGGGTAATGTGAACTCACTACCGAATAAGATCGACGAACTGGCTGTGCTGGTGAAAAACATCAAGACCTACAGAGAGTGCAGTCTGTTGTGCTTCTCTGAAACATGGCTCACGTCTTGCATCCCAGATGCTAACGTGGAGCTACCCGGTCTCAGTACAGTCAGAGCGGACAGAGACACGAAAGCCTGTGGGAAGTGGAAAGGAGGAGGACTCGCTTTATATGTAAACACAAGATGGTGAAACCCTGGGCATGTGAACATCAAAATCTCCAGCTGCTGCAGAGACATCGAACTCTTGGCTGTAAGTCTGCGTCCCTACTATCTGCACAGAGAGTTTGGACACGCCATTGTTGTCATTGTCCACGTGCCGACGCGGAGGTAGCAAGTGACGTCACTACAAACCTAGAGTGTGGAAGCTACCCACAACCACAGGCTCATTCGAGAAGTGGTCTCCTAAAGCAGAGCAGGCTCTGAGAGACTGTTTTGGAACCACAGACTGGGATGCACTGCAGGGGTCACACAGTGAGAACATCGAGGAGGTTGTTGACTGCACTACTGACTACATCAACTTCTGTATGGACATTGCTGTTCCGGTTAAAACTGTATGCTGCTACGCAAACAACAATCCCTGGATCACAAGTGACATCAAGGGCCTTCTGAATCAGAAGAAGAAGGTCTTTTAAGATGGTGATCAGCAGGAGCTAAAGTGCATGCAGAGGGAACTCAGAGACCAGCTCAGAGTGGCGAAAGAGCAATACAGAAGGAAGCTGGAGCAGAAGTTGCAGAAAAACTGCTCCTCAGAGACAAGCTGGCAGAGATGGGAGTAGACTCAAACCTGGTGGCATGGATCACAGCCTACCTGACTGGCAGACCCCAGTTTGTGCGACTGGGTGACTGCAGGTCAGACACTGTGGTTAGCAGCACAGGAGCGCCGCAAAGAACCGTGTTCTCTCCGGTCCTGTTCACCCTGTACACGTCGAACTTCAAGTATAACTCAGAGTTATGCCACGTGCAATAGGTTGCAGATGACACTGCTATCGTGGGCTGTATCAGGGGTGGACAGGAGGAGGAGTACAGGAAACTGATCCAGGACTTTGTCTCATGGTGCGACTCCAACCACCTGCACCTCAACACCACCAAGACCAGGGAGATTGACTGGACTGCAAACACAGATGCTCTGTGCAGGAGAGGACAGAGCCAACTGTACTTTCTCAGAAGGCTGGCATCCTTCAACATCTGCAAGAAGCTGCTGCAGTTGTTCCGTTTGCACTGGACTTGAAATTTCTTTACTGTGTTTTTTATTAGCAGTGTTTTATTATTATTATTCCCAATATTTATTCTATGCCTTTGACCTTTTAAATCTGTTGATGCTGCTGGAACTGAATTTCCAGTGCGGATTAATACAGTACCTACCTACCTACCTACCTACCTATCTATCTATATATCTATCCTGTTTAGGAGCAGTAGGTGGTAACAGTATGGCGAATGGGGATGACTCCAGCCTCGCCCTGGAGCAATGACGTAAGTACCCCTAACACCTTCTGAAACATTCATATCTTTTGGTGTGGGAGGAAACATGGACAACTCGATAAGGGCTTCAGTTAGCTGTGATGGTGTTTGAAACCAGTACCTTTTGCTGTGAGAATACCAAAACACAGCCACTTTGCTTAACATTAATTTATTACATCACTCTGGCTTTGCCCATCTCAAAAAACAAGCACAGTAGTTTTGTGTATGTACCAAGAAAATTAAATTTTTTTATTGTTGGTCTTTTTTTATGGATGCTTTTTCACTTTGCTTTTTTGTCCATCTTAAGAGTATTTTATTTCCCTGCAGTGGTTCAGCCATTCTGTCGTCAAGTAAAGTAAAATTGTAACTCATTTAAAAATATGACAGAAACACTCTTTCAATCTGTTGTTTCATTTTCCTCAGCACTCTACAGTGCTCTAGATGTCTGTTGTCTGTTGTATCAAATCACAAATCACTGTAGCCTCATGTTGGAAAACGATGATTCCACTGAAACTGAGAAACATCTCAGGTTTTAAAACCTCAACCTTGGAGATAACTCAATTGTTTTTTTTAATGAGCTATGAAATGTGTTTACAAAGTGCATGTTTCTGCAGAATTATCAACTGCCTACTGTTTAGATGAACCCCTCAGATTATCATAGAGGGGAGTATTGCAGAATCAGCTGGTGGCTGCACAGACAGATAAGTGTCTTTGAAAAATATATCTTTCACAGTCACACCGGTGGTTCTTAAATGGTTGACGAATCAACATAGACTGCTGCTTTGTCTCTATCTGGTTTAATTACAAATCAGACATGTTACACTTTCAGCTGCAAAACATTCATTTTGATCAATAACAAATTAACAGATGGTCGAGTCATATTTCACAAGAACCAGGACTTTCTGTACATTGATGCAGTATGCATTCATATCTCTTACTCAAATAGTAGAAAATAAACCCAAAGTATTTGCAACACATGGTTAAGGTGTCAAGATAATAGTTTCATCTCTGTTATGTTTGCTTTGCATGTGCAGTCTTCATCTGCAAAGCAAAAAAGACTACAGGCATCAAATAATGTTGAGTTAGACAGTATAAGATATCTCTTAAATGCAGGACAAAAGGAGTATTAAGTTGCACAAAATGGAAATACCCAGAGTACAAATATCTCAAACTTGCACTAAAATAATTATTATTGTTTTCCACTTTTTCTGCTGTAACATCCTCCAGGGTACTATATTGGAGAAACTTAAACTCCTGGTCAAACATTGGCTGTTGATGTGCATGTGCAAGGCAGACAGATGGACAGATGACACAACGTTATTCTACATATAAAATAATGAACGACAACTGAGAAGGCAGACACATGTTTGGTTCTCAACTTGTTATATCTCTTAACATACATTGTGGATTTCCAGTAAAAGCCTCATATTGCATCAGTTTATCACTGCTGTTTTTCTCTCATTGTTTTCATAACTGCACAGCCCTGGAACCCAAACATAATACTTAAAACTTATGACTGTGTCAAATGTATAATAGCATCCATGGAATATTTTATTCAAGTCTTCTCAAAAGAATGACAGGATTTTATCTCAGAGCTCGTCCTGGTGTTGATATTTAGTGTTGACATCACTGACTTTTTTGACATTTGTTCAACATTCTGGCTTTTCAACACCTGCTAAACAAAACATTACATTACAAGTGATCTGCTTCAAGTATATATATAAAACCATTATGTGTGAAAGAGAGAGGGAGAGAGCCACTGGCATGACAGCTGTTCCAGTACAGGCTCAGACAGAGGGAAGTGACAGAGAGTGATGGAATGTAATGAATTCCCACAATCCTTGTGATGTTGTTTGGCAGTTGAAAAAGTGTGATCTCACCTTCAATATCACCAACTATTCATACATACAGGCATCTATCAAGTAGTATAAATACAGTATTACTGTATCTACAATACTATATGATGGGAGCAGAATCCATTTTTGCAGTAGTACATGACAGAGCTGCAACTATTATTTTTATTATCAATTTATCTCTAAATTATCTTTTCAATTAATTATTCAAGAGATAAAATGTCTGACTTCAGATAACTTATTTTATCAACCAGCAGTCCCAAACCTAAATATGTTAATATTCAATTGTATAAAACAGAGATAAGCAGTAAATTATTACATTTTTTGTTTTGATTGACTCGTGACTTATAATAGATGGGCAGGCTGAGTCAAGGTCAAGTTTTAAGTTCTCCACAAACTGAAATACTGTGGACGGTCCTTCAATAATAGTGATGCTGTGTACCTCAAACATTTAGTGGGTGATATCAAAACCAAAAACACAACGGCAAAAGTGTAAGGATTGGATTTAACAGTGTCTTTGTCTGCTCTAATGTAATCTGCAAATGTTAGCATGGTCAACTCAATAGCTTACAACCTGCAGCAGTACACTAGTCAATGGCCAAGGGGCATGTCATTAGCTCACCACATTGTTTTTTTGTCATATGTTATAAAATACATGTTAAGGACTGAATATTCACCCTGTGGGACCAAAGATGCTACTGCTTTACAGCCATGATTTTCTGACCCCCAGGGGTCCGCGACCCATAGCTTAAGGTTCCACAAAATAATTTGCCATAAATTAAAATTAAAAAAAGTTTAAGTTATGGCATATCACTAAAAAAAGAGTATAGTTACATATAGTATATTTTGTATGGGTCTTACTCTTCTTCTTGGCTACACCTGGCCCTTATAAAATTTTCTTTTGAATTCTTTTTTAAATCTTAATTTAAATTTGGTGGTGCTGTATCAAATTAATTTTCTGTCAAGGATCAATAAAGTATTATTCTATTCTATTCTATATGGGGACCACTGCGCCAATAAAACAAACATACTAAGCCAATGACTCCCACTGACATTAGCTTTGGGCCAATAAATGATACATGATACACTAATATGACATTTCATGTCAAAACCAGCTAAACTAAAAAAAAACATGACAATGGTTATCTCGAGTTTAGTTTTAGACCAACATGTGTCTGTGCTTACAGTGAGGGAGGTCACCATCTCACACCTCAGCTCATACATCTCTGATGTGAACAGTGATGCCTGGGACTGGACTGCAACAACAAATAGCCTGACAGGTGAGGAAGAAGAACAGCAGAATTATCCTGTGACAGGATACTGAGGGCCCAATTCCAGCAGGTTAATCATGCAAACTTTTGGCCCTCCCTCTCACATGAGAATCCCTAACTCACTGCTGAGGCCATGCAAACATTGCTCCCCTTTCCTACCACTTACGTCTGTGAATCATCATTTTCTAAATGTAATTTGAACAACAATTACAGTTTTTAAAACTATTCAAATTTAATTTAAGTTAATTTCTATGAGATATGTCTTAAGTAGTTAGGTTGAAAAGTTTAAAATTGATAAAATAATAAAATTACAGCAACTTTTCTTTTGGCATGAGGATTATGAGGGGGTCCTTGGAAAATTTTCTCCCCTGTAAGGTGTCCCTGGCCCCAAAAGGTTTGATTCTAATTATTTCTGGAATGAAAGTGTATATGTATCACTAAAACGAAAGAGGTAATTGATACATGTAGCAAATGTAGTGGTACTTTGTTCAATACTAACAGAAAATAGGTAACCTCTTGGCGGAACTCACAGAGGAATGCGTCATCATCACTACACACCCATACACACACATCCAACTGTTAGCAGGGATGTAAGGTGTGACACTCACATGGAATCAGTTCCAACAGTGTGCATGACACATGGTATGAGAGAGTGGGGGTTGGGATGAGTGTGCATGTCTGTTAGAGAGAGAGAGCCAGAGAGAGACCAGAAGAGAGGGGGACACTTTCCAGGAGCTTATACAGGACAACTACTAAACTGAATCCACTTTTCTCTCTCTCTCCACCTCTTTTTCTCCCTCTCTCTAACACTAACACACACACACACACACACACACACACACAGTAGTGTGTAGTACATAACATGGAGATGAGGCTGGGAACTGGCCCTGTTCAGATAAATGTGCCGGATACTGCTGCTTCCCAGCGCTATTCAAATGACCGTGTGTGTGTGTGTGTGTGTGTGTGTGCGCGCGCTCTTGTGCATCTATCTTTGTGGGGTCCAGTTTGTTTGACTATAAGACCTTGAATGTTTTGAATGTCAACACCTGGGAACTCAATGTAGTTTTGAAGGTTAGGGTTAGAAACTAGGGAAAGTATTATTTCATCAATTAGGGTCCTCACAACTATTTTAGTATATACTTCATATGTCAGTGAGGGAGCAACAGAAGGAGCATGACTCTAGATTTAGTGTATATGTAATTACCAATAGCACAGACTGTACATAAGTGACATATGTGACATAAATATTATACATAGTACTGTCCAGCTGTCCTGGTTTACAGTGACTGCTGCAGTGGTCAGTGGTGTCTCCTCATTTGGGTAGCTAGAATTAGGACTCCCAAGTTCAATAAGGTTTTCCAGTTTGTGATACACTATGCTAAACTTTATACTGCAACTGAAGAAACAGCAAACAGCAAAATATTAGAGAATGCAGTTAAAGACATCAGTTCACTCAAATTACAAAGAAGCTTATTTTCTCACTTGTCATCATAGTTTTGGGTTTATGCGCTGATATTTTGAGACACTTTCCACTGAAATCTGACCACTTCAACAATATAATACATGTAAAAATAATTTGGTTTGTCCACTGTGATCACGAGAATCCTAACAACTATTTCCTGTGTGTCTGTATGTGTGTCCAGATGTCCGTAACCCGTGGGAATGAGAGTAGTGTGTGAGTAGGAGAGGAAATGATGTCAGAGATTGCCATGGAGATTCTGATGGATACCCTCAAACCCACAGTAAACACACATATACACTCCACACAGTCACATGCAAGCTGACACCCACAAGATTTCTGTAAAACAACACCAATAAGAGCATGTGATGTATTTAATGAGATGTTTTTGTCTCAAAATATTCATGTGACATACATGCATACAGACATACAAATACATTTGCACAAAGTTTCACGCAATCTTTCTCTTTCACCATTATTTCACTTCTCATTCAATCTTTACTTACTCATCACTAAAAATATTACTCCGCCATATACATTTTACTTTCTTGGTAATAGTTGTATAATCGCAATAGTAAACTCGAGGGTGTCCTTTAACGTCATTTGAGCAAAGCGCCTCGGCTTTCTCCATTAGCTGTGTCAGTGACACGGTGCTATAACTTAAAATTCATGTAAAAGTTTGCAGTTGCAGAAGCTACATCTGTGTGAGTAAAAAAAACAAAGTAAGCATTTATTTGTGCAGTAGGCTGTCAATTTAGTTCAGTAAATTCTGAGACCTCGATAAAGCATTAACATCAGCTCGTCAAATCATTTCTGTTGCTAGGTTGTTACTAAGGGTCTGATTATTTGCTGTAGTGGTAAACTCGGTTCCATTACATATAGGAGTGCAGAATCCAAGGTGAAGCAATAACCATTTTTACAAGCAGCAGTTGTACATATAATTTTCATCCTATACTTTTTAAGCCTATTTAGATATTTAGCACATTTAAGGTATACCTACCAGCCTACCACTCTATGATGATGTGTTTTGTTTCCGTTTTTTTTTTTTTTTTTTTTTAATGGCTTAATAGCTATGTTGGAGGGTTTCCAAAAAACCTGATGTGGTCTTGAATTGTAGCATCTCTCCTATAAGTCAGGAATGCAAAGCTTTAACAGCTGCTATACTGAGTATTAACACTTGAGTTTACAGACATTCTGATTGTTCAACTGTTAATATTCATAACCATTTTTTAAACTGCTGTTATAGTGATTTTCCAGTAGAGCTGAGTCAATGTTGAGTCACCAAGGCAGGAGCAAATGCCTGTTTTTATCAGGCTAATGATAAAGCTACCAGAATAAACAGAGTAGTGGCTGAGAGAGGCAGGTAAAAGAGAAGCTTGGCATGTGCTTAATGCATACATGCATAAAACACAATAGGCCACAAGTTAAGAGGGACACAGAGGGGTCAGATTTGTATCCTTGCAGTATATTTCTTACGGCCTCCTCCTCACCCGTGTCTGTGTATGTGTGTGCCTCTCTGCAGGGGCGTGGCGCTGTGCAGCAGTCCCTTGCTGCCGGCTTCATTTGACCGTCCTCCTCCCCCAAGGGAGCTGGGGTTTTTTCATCAAAAAGAAGGATGGAATGCTCCACCCCTGTATAGATTACAGAGGACTCAATCAACCACATCACAGTTAAAAATTAGTATCCACTTCCTGTCATCGACTTTGCATTCGCTCCTTTCCACCAAGCCACCATTTTCTCTAAACTAGCCCCCGCTGTGTTCCAGGCCGTAGTCAATGATATACTCAGAGACATGCTGAATCGGTATGTGTTCATCTATCTGGACAACATACTGATCTTTTCCTGCACCCCATCAGAGCACCACCATTGTGACCCACAGGCAACTTCAGAGGTTTTGCAAACTTCTACTGCCAATTTATCCGGGATTACAGGTGGCAGCTCTACTTCACTACTCTTTTCCTGGTCTCCTGAGGCTGAGTCAGCCTTTTCCACTCTTAAATCAAGTTTCACCTTTGCACCTGTTCTTGTTCACCCAGACCCCTCCAAACAGTTTGTAGTTGAGGTGGATGCCTCCAGATATGGGGGTCGGGGCTGTCCTCTTGCAACGATCTGATGTAGATGAAAGACTTCACCCTTGGACTTTTTACTCTTGCCGTTTGTCCCCAGCAGGGAGAAACTATGATGTGGGGAAGAGGGAGCTTCTGGTGGTGGTTTTGGCTCTCGAGTAGTGGCGACACTGGCTGGAGGTGGCAGAACATCCCTTTGTTGTATGGACGGACCAGACCATAAGAACTTGGCCTGTCTGCAGACCGCCCGCAGGCTCAACTCTCACCAGGCTCGGTGGGCCCCTTTCCTTGGTAGATTTGATTTCACTTTGTCTTATCGTCCAGGAACTCGCAATCAGAACTCTCAGAACACTCTCCTGCTAGACCAGTCCAGAGTCATCCACCATCACACCAGAGATCATCCTGCCTCTGTCCTGCATTGTGGCAGCTGCCCACTGGGAGGTGGAAACGCTGATGAGGGAGGCCAAGCAATCTCAGCCTAGCCCAGGCAACACACCTCCTAATCTTCTGTTTCTCTTCAGAATACCATCAAATTCAACCTGCAGAGGTTCTGGTGGCTGACCCTCTCTAAAGACACCAAGGACTTTGTGGCGGCCTGCTCTGTCTGTGCTCGAAGTAAGGCATCCCACCAGCCTCCTGCCAGACTCCTACGTCCGCTGCCCATCCCAATCCGCTGCTGGTCCCACATAGCCATGGACTTTGTCCCTGGCCTCCCCACTTTTGAAGGTAATACAGTCATACTCACCATTGTTGACCACTTTTCCAAGGGTATCCACTTTGTTCCCCTCCCTAAGCTCCCAACAGCCCAGGAAACTGCACACCTGCTCACACTCCATGTTTTCAGAGTCCACGGCTTACCCCAAGACATCGTGTCAAACCAGGGGCCCCGGTTCACCTCGCAGGTATGGAAGGCATTCTGCAAGGACCTGGGAGCGTCCGTTAGCCTGCCTCAGCTCAATACTGATAAGTAATCAGAGTTAATTGCAGCATTTTTTTGATTCTGGCACTAACTGTGCTTTTGTTCCCCTGTGCTTCAGCCTTTCCGCTTCCTGCACCGCTGTCCGCCCCTGCTGCAGAACTCCTCATGGTCCCTGGCTTCTGTTGCCAGTTTCCTCGGCCTCCCATCAAGTTACCTCGCTCTCCCCAGCTCTAACCCCCCTCTATTTCTAAAAAGAACTAATTTGAATCAATAAAGATCACCGTTTCCGCACCAGAACTGTGTCAGTGTCCTGAGTGCTTTTTGGGGTTCAGTCCAGTGTTTAGCTTGATCATGATATATTTTTTCAGCCTCCTGTGTTATTGATCTCTTTATACTAATGCAACCAAAAGATGCAGACTTTTCTCAAGCTTTGTCTGTTTTCTCTGTCATCTCTGCCCTCATTCTCCACTTCCTTATCCCAATGCTACTACTGGCTTCTAAAGAGTTAAAGATTTTCAAGTCAGATTTCCACATACACTCTGTTGGATTAATCCCTCTTGAATACTTCCTTGTTTTCCCCTCTTCTGTATGTGTTTCTTTAATTTTTGTTAGATTTCCTCTTCTCTGTATTTCTCTCTTTCAGACTTGTTTTCTGTGTGCCCTCCTTCGATCCTTCCACTCTGATTGGCTGTTTTGAATTTTCAGTGAACATACCCTCTTTTTTTCCATTCAGCCCCACACATTCACGTACAACCTCAGATACACTCATCCCTCTCCCCTACCTCCTTCCAAAACAACCAGATGGTGAGACAACAGCCGAGAGACAGACAGTAACAGCAGGCGAAAGCCCTTAGAGAGTGACATTACAGTGTCTCTCTCACACAGTCTTTCTCTAAGAGGGTATAAAGGCCTCATTGTATCCTCCATCACATGGAAAATGTCGGGGGAATGCCATGAATGTGACGGCATTGAATCCACAGTCCAGGGTCAGTGCGAAAACACAAACACACACACACACACACACACACACACAAGTTTTACCCTGTATTTGTGTATAACTGGCCTTTATTGAGGATTGCTGAGGTGACTGGAATGAATGGTGTGTGTACATAGTCTTAGACAGACTCTACAGTGTGTAAAAGACAGTGTGTGTGTTTGTAAGTGCATTTAGGAAATTAATCTCTTGTGGTGCTTTCTTGAGTGACTGAATGACTGATTCCATAAATATATTTGGGGAAGCCTGACCTCATCACTGTCTTGTGACTTCAACAGCGTTGAAGTGGGTCATGACAACTGTCTCAAAATACATAAAAACAACTCAGTAAGCACCACAACAAAACACAGTATGTATATGACACTAATCAGCCATAGTCCATAAATCTTGGGCAACAGTGATTATGTTTTTATTTCTGGTGTCTCTGACATTGGTCTGGTCATGTCATCTCCAACACTTAAGACTGATTTTACTATTCACTTCCACTAGCTGTGGAGTGGAAGTGGAAGGAGTGAAACAAATTTCTGAGTTCACAGTGTGGTACACACAGTTTTTCAACACTGTTGGGATGAAAATAAACTGTAACTGAGGTGACTGTATAAAATTAAGGGCAAAAAGTTTTGTAGGCTTTCTATTTAGAGATATTTTGGTGCAAAAAGCATTTATGCAAGCAGATTCTTATCTACAAAAAACTCAACTGAAAAATTAAATTCTGTAGTTAACAGTGACTGTATTAAGATTAAGAACAAATATCTATTATATATTTCAATATTTCCTTACAAAAAGATTTTTGATTCCTGGAGAAGACTTTTAGCTGAAACTGAATTAGCTTGCTTGCTAATTAACTAGCCAACAGCTGAGTTTTCAGGGTTGGTATTTGTTTTCTATTTGTTTTGTTGTTGATAATGGAGTGCTTTAGAGTAGACTGGAGGTAAAGATAAGATAGCTTACTATGTCCCAGTTGACTTCCCATTTTGAAATAAATCTGACATCAGTAAACTAACAGCCGCACAATAACATCTTATTTCACATATCTCATTTTGCTCCTTATTCTTTATCTTTCACATTGACACACTTACTTTGACGTCTTGCTCCAGTGTTCGAATCAGTTCTCCGTCTACCTGCCCTGTTTGGGCCACACGGAGAGAGCGCCGCTCTGCCTTCCTGAGCCTGTACTGCAGGATGCGGCACGTCTTATTTGCCTGAAAAGCACATGCGGTGTGAGCAAATTATGTTGTCAACTGTTTAAGCATTGTTACTTCTCTTCACTATTTCATGGCCTCAGGAAAAATTTGCCTTGCAAATAGCCATTAAAATACAACAGAGGACATGTAGTCAAACACAAACACATAAAACAGTGGTATTGCTTTTTATCCTGAGCAGCTTAAGGCAATGTATTAAATGAAAAACTCAAACTCTTCCTTTCAAGGGTCATTTTGATGATCCAGAATGTACCTGGTTTTGTGTAACACCTCTTGCTCAAATATGACATGATGATGATTACCTACCATCTTACTTGCCTGTTTCAAAACATTTTACAGCCTCTTTCCATTTTCTAGATAGAAATTTCCTAATCAAGAGATCAAAGAAAATGAGAGCACAGATTCTAGAAAAGACCATGCCTCTAGTCTATCCCCCTACACACATACCTGCTCCAGCTGTTGCCGTAGCTCCTGCAGCTGGTAGACATCTTCTTCCATGTACATGTCCCTCATCTCCAGCATCTCAGACCTCATCTCCTCCATCTCATCCTGGACATAGTGAAAAAGAAGGCTATATAAGTGCATCTGTCATTTTTACATGAAATATTGTGAACCAGGTAGTCCTCCAGTATCTGCTGTTGTGCCACTCAAAGTGCTGACCACATTACAATCATCTGTCAGGGTCATAAAGAGGATCATTTAATGTTTAATAAAAGTCGCTATTGCTTTCAGCATCTTTGTCACAGATACAAGCATTCAGTCATCATAATCATCATCAAAAAACATTGTCCAATAACTTTATAACAATGATAATCCATCTCATTAATCACCACTCGCTGTCATTAACCACATATTCATCTTCATGATCAGGATATCCATTACAACAATTAGTGTCTTCTTAAAATAATCTGCTCTGTAACATTCTCTCAAGTCTGATAAAAGGGGTCATCAGGAACAGAGATCTACATATTTAAGCCTCAGAATGGTGCACTGAGTAATACAATATGAAACTGTATTGATTCTCCTTTTTCTCTTCCTCCCAGGAGGTAGTACAAAGAAGGTCAAAGATCAGGGTCAGGCTATTAGATAACCTTATTGAAAACTAACAGTCCCCACAGGGAAATGTAGTCTTTTTAGAAGCAAGCATTAAAGGGAAAGAAAAGAAATTTCTACACTACACAAAATATGAAATAAAAATATTTTAACACACATGACATTAAAATACCACTCACAAATCAGCCAGTTCATATGATTCATTTACAGTTAGGTTGTTATTATTAATTTCAGCTTGACAGCATGAATTGCATCATCCCTCTGAATCCTATTTAAGGTTGTGTGCTTAGCGTGTCAGCAATAAATTTAACATCACCCCACTAGAAGAAGTCTGGGTCACTGGGCTTTATAGGACAGTAAGACACATGTTACACAATGGTGTGCCTCAAAGTGTGTGCAGTGTGTGGGTGTGTGTGTTGACTATAAACTGGGAAAATAAAATGGGTCAGCTTCTGTAGAGCTCTGACTGTAGCAACAACAAAGCTCCGTGTGCGTGTGCGTGGACTATGAAAGCATGACAGAGAAGAACAGTGGGTTAGGGTGTGTCCATATCTCCAACACCTGCAGAATACACAGTATGTGTAAGGGCGGCTGTGGCTCATTGAGGTAGAGCAATTGCCCACCAATCAGAAGGTTGGTGGTTCGATTCCTCCAGTCCGTATGCCAAAGTATCCCTGGGCAAGATACTGAACCCCAAATTGCCTCCAATGTGTGTCATCGGTGTGCGAATGTGCGTGTCTGTGTTAGAAAGCTCTTGTTGTATAGAACTAGTGCTGTATGAATGGTGTGAATGGGTGAATGTGATCTGAAGCACTTTGAGTGGTCGAAAAGACTAGAAAAGCGCACAGTCCATTTACCATTTATTATGAATCGCAAACATGTTGTGAGGAAAGAGATAAGAGAATGAGGAAATAAGGAAAGAGAAAGAAAGACATAAAAGAGAAGAGGAAAAAAGAGAGAAAAATTAATTTACAAAAAGAAAAGACAAAGAAAGGCAAGAAATGAAAGGAAGTGACTATAAAGGAGAGGAAAGAGGAGAATGAAATGGGGGGGGGGGGGGGGGGGGGGAATGTGAGGACACAAAACAAGGGAATCACAAGTTAATGTGGTGAGAGAGAGGTGGTCCACTGACCTGCTTTTCACAACTAACTAAAGAAGAACAGGAAAGATGGTTTCTGTTATGAGAGCAACAAGACAGTCAGGAGAAGAAATAATCCAATCAGATGTAGATTTTAGTGAGCCAGATGGGTTAATGTTAGAAATTTGAGCTCATGCACATCTGTTGTGATAACAGCCCTCAGCACAGTGGCTGAACTTCCAACATTTTTGCATCTTTATGTTATGTTGTTTTATGTTATGTTTACATTATTTTATCTTTACATTTTGCGTTATGAACCCAAATCATATACAGTCAATTTTCTGTACTAGGCCTACATCCATGGGCATGACTGGGCACCAGATTGCAGTGTAAAGAGTAGGGATCGACCGATATGGTTTTTCCAGGGCCGATACCGATACCGATTATTAGTAGTCAAGGAGGCCGATAACCGATATTTGGAGCCGATATTCATTTGCAATAAAAATGGCATAAAAATTTTGAATAATACAAACTCCGGCGCTTAACTTTGTTTAAATGCCTTTAAAAATATGTTTATTAAACAGCTTTTCAGATTTGCAACATGTTAAAGGTTTTTTTTTTTTATCTTAGACAATAGACAGCTTTGTTTTTTAAATTCTAACAAAAAGTGCAGGGAGCTCCCAGGCTCAGCAGCATGTCTTATAAAGTTAAATTAAAACTTAAACAAATAAATATCTCCCGTAAAGTTTTCTACAGCAAATAAAGTTTACCAAAATTTCAATATAACTGAAATGTTATTTTATCTTTCACTTATTTTTGTTTTAAGTCCAAACAAAAACAAAAAGTGCAGGGAGCTCCCAGGGTCAGCAGCATCCCTTATAAAGTTAACTGAAATTTTAATTAAATAAATAAATAGCTTCCTGAAGTTTTATAAAGTCAACAAAACAAAGTTAAATAAAATTTGCACAGAAATGTGAATCTCAAATCAATTAGTAGTCCCAATTGAGCAGCACCAGATTGTGGTGCAAAAAGCAGAGTTATTCTGTGTGTGAGCACTGTGCATGCACAGCTTTCACTGCTGATTGGCTGTTGCCATGGCTCTGTGTGTAACCAATCAGATGGTGCTGTGGGCGGGACAATGCTGAGACAGAGTAGTGACTACAGACAGAGAGGCGCGGCTGCATCAGCGCCAGAATAACCGCGTTTTAAATTGATCTCTTATCGGCCGGCGGATTAAAAAAAAACGGCCGATGCCGATATGCGTCAAAATGCCGAATATCGGCGCCGATAATCGGCCCGGCCGATAATCGGTCGATCCCTAGTAAAGAGTAACTACAGAAGTTGTGGTTGTTTTCAATGAGTTTTTCTTTTAGCACAGAAGCATGCTGCTATTGTTTCAGAGGTAACATGGAAACACAAATTTTACAGATGTGTTCACTGTTGGGATTAGCCCATTAAAAACAGATGGTTTCATTGTTGGTCATGTGTAACAGCACTTTACAGTACAGGATGCAGCAGTACTCCACATCTTTTTTTAGCCAGGAATTGCTTATTTTGACTCTATAACTAGGTTTTAACTATAGTGTATCTGAGAAATTATTATATAATGATGTTCAATAATAGAAATATGCTTATTATTATTTTTATTCACAGAATTGGACAAGAAGATCCATCCATCCATCCATTTTCTTCGGCTTATCCGGGATTGGGTTGCAGTGGCAGCAGGCTATGCAGGGTATTCCAGAACACCTTCTCCCCAACAACACTTTCCAGCTCTTCCTGGGAGATCCCAAGGCGTTCCCAGGCCAGATGAGATATATAATCCCTCCAGCAGGTTCTAGGTATACCCACCCAGTAGGACGTGCTTAGAAAACCTTCAAAGGGAGGCGCCCAGGAGGCATCCTGATCAGATGCCCAAACCACCGCAGCTGGCTCCTTTCGATGCGAAGGAGCAGCGACTCTACTCTGAGCCTCTCCTGGAGGTCTGAGCTCCCCACCCTCTCTCTAAGGCTGAGCCTCGCCACCCTGCGGAGGAAACTAATTTCAGCCAGCCACTTCACTCTCAGCTGCAAATCCATCCCAGTGCACACTGGAAGTCTCAGTCTGATGAAGGCAACAGAACCACATTGTCTGCAAAAAGCGGCAATGCAATCCTAAGATTCCCAAACCGGACACACTCCTCACCTTGGCTGCACCTTGAGATCCTGTCCATGAATACCACAAATAGAATCAGAGACAAGGGGCACCCTTGGTGGAGTCCAACACCCACTGAAAACATGTCTGACTTTGTGCCAAGGATGTGGACACAGCTCCCACTTTGGTTGTATAAGGCCTTAGTGACCCACGGTATCCCATACTCCCTCAGTACCCCCCACAAGGCCTTCTCCAAGTTGTCGAAGCACATGTAGATTGATTACCCCCGCCCCCCTATTTTAAATAGTATGGTCTAGACCTGCTCTATATGAAAAGTGCCTTAAATGACTTTTGTTGTGATTTCAGCGCTATATAAATAAAACTGAATTGAATTGAAAGTCCTTCTCCATAGACTCCTTGAACTTCTCCCACACCTGAGTTTTTGCTTCCACGACTGCAGAAGCTGCATACCTCCTGGCCCTCTGGTACCTGTCTGCTGCTTCAGGAGACCCCTGGGCCAACCAAGCCCGAAAGGCCTCCTTCTTTAGCTTAACAGCCTCGTTCTGTCAGGCCGGGACTAAAGGCAGGACTCAGACGCAGAGATGACGTAAATAAAACCGACTTTATTAACAACCAAAGTTCTCTCACTTGAATGACAAAGAAACAGAGGCTATAAAATTTTCCTAGGGCGGTTAAGAAAACAAAAACAAAAAGTCACTCTCAAAAAAGGAGGAAAAAAAAACAAAAAAACCAAAAACAAATGAACAGTGGCTAATAAAGTTAGAACAAATCAAAAATCACTCACAGAGGAGGCAAACAAAAGGCTATGAAAGGATTTAACAAAAAACGCTCCAACAGGAGGAAAACCAGAAAAGCTCTAAATAAAACTCTTTCCCAAAAAAAAACAGAGGACCTAAGATAAGCTATGAACATAAAAGAGTTAAACAAAATCACTCCAAAAGGGAGGAAAACAAACAACTATGAAAGTACTCTAAGGCTAAGGCAAGAAACTGAGATATCAAAATTACAAAAAAAAAAAAAAAAAAAAAAAAATCACTCTTACAGAGGAACAATGGCTTACTGGAGGCAGCACTGTGGCTGTGGTTTCAAGGCTGGAGGTAAGTCAGGGTGAACGGACGAAGACACTCCTGGCACAAGACAAAGGAGACACAGACTATTTAAACACGCAGAGGTAATGGGAAACAGGTGGAGACAATGGGTAATCAGGACACACACAGGTGACACATGAGGAAGGGCAAGTGCTCTGAAACGAGAGGAGAGTAAATCCTTCAAAATAAAACAGGAAATGACAAGACCAAAATCCCAAGACAAGACAAGCCTCACCGCAGTGTGACACCTTCGCTGCTGTCCACCAACAGGTTTTCAGACTGCCGCCTCAACAGGCCCCGATGACCTTCCGCCCACAGCTCCTAGCTGCCACCTCCATGATGGAGGCCTTGAACACGGTCCATTTAGACTCTATGTCCCCGACCTCCCCCAGGATGTGCAAAAAATTCTGCCAGAGTGGGAGTTGAAGATCTCACAGATAGGGGCCTCCGCCAGACATTCCCAGTTCACCCTCACTACAAGTTTGGGTTTACCAGATCTGTCAGGCAGTCTTCACCGCCACCTGATCCAACTCACCACCAGATGGTGATCAGTTGACAGCTCTGCCCCTCTCTTCACCTGAGTGTCCAAGATATGCGGCCGCAGATATCAGACGAAATCGATCATCGACCTTATGCCTAAGTAGTTCTGCTACAGCCGGGAGACTCTTAACTTTTCATAACATGAAAAGTGGAAATAAGGGGAAACAGCTCACTGTCCAAAAGTAGCAATATGTACCTAGGCACTTATAAATCTCACTAATTAATATGTCATATTAATACATCATATTAGCCTCTATATGACACTTTTTTGCCATTGGACAGGGCCAGGCTATCTGTTTCTGTTTCCAGTCTTTGTGCTTTGTTAACTGGCTGCTAGCAGTAGTTACATGCTTAGTGTACCGACATGGGAATGGTATTTATCTTCTCATCTAACTCTTACCAAGAAAACAAGCAACATGTTTTTGAAATATTAAACTATCATTTTTAAAATAATGAGATTATATTGTTTGCCTTGGTTCCTGGTACTACCACACACATCTAGCCATCTGAGTCTGAAATGGACCATATGGTCTTAAATATAAACACAGGTACTGCAGATCTGGATGGGTTTTACATTTGTTTAACCCATCAGTACCTTACTATGCCAACAAAGCATGACACGAGAGACATAAAAGCTGCAATCATGTGTCTGTTTGTCACATGTACTATGTCTTTTGTATTTTTAGGATATTAGCATTTCAGGTCAGAAAAAACAGCCTTGAGTCCAGCATAATTATAGAGTATTTTGTAAAATAAGCTTACTAAATGGGTACTTTTGTATCATCATTTATAGAGGTCAGAGAATTACCTCAGTACATACAGGAGAAAAAAAGCAGCCTTGCAAGCATTCAGAGCAGCTTAATGTTCTGCAAACTGTATGACCAAAGCAATTCTTT
The DNA here is from genome assembly GCF_001640805.2 of Lates calcarifer. NCBI lineage: Eukaryota > Metazoa > Chordata > Actinopteri > Centropomidae > Lates > Lates calcarifer. Next base: position 78,169 of record NC_066838.1, on the reverse strand, counting down.
GCAATGTAAGATAATCTGAATATTTAAATTAAATAAGGAGTAGGCTCAAACAGTCATCTATACAAGCTGCATAGATGCTCAACTAATAGTTTAAATGGCAGTCACAGGTCAGACATTTCTACAAAATTAACTCCAGAAAGCCCCATCTTTGTAAGCCTCTGTGAGGTTCAGCTGTGATATCAGGTCAGTAGTAAGGGCCCATGTTTTGTTAATCATGTCCAGCATGTGGGCTTGGGCAATCATTTAATTAGTTGCTGAACTTTATGCTGAGTAAAAACCACTTAAAAGAGATGTGTGGATTAGGGCTGCAACGATTGTCAACATAATCAATGACTTATGATTATAAAAATTTGTCAACAACGAATTTTAGAGTTAACGCATCATATAAAAACATGAAACCAGAGACTTTGTAAGGGGAACCATTTAAATGTTCACTTCTTACTGCAATGCACTACAAAAAGTGCTGGAGGCAGTATCACTTCCATTGTCTATCATGACTGCATTACTAATGAAAACGAATGAATGAATGATGGCACAAAAGGGGCAGAATCAGAAGAAGAGGCAAAACTGAAGACTGAAACTTGGGGAACATCTCACGAAAATAAGCAGATGAAACAAGCTCAATGCAGACTCTGAAAAGCCAATTGTCATTTCACAGCAGCACTACTGCAACGCATGAACATCAAGGGGTAGCTCAGTAGCTTTGCTGCATGCTGTCCTATAGACAATCAACAGCAATGGACTGCCACACACATACAGATATACAAATGTGCACCAACTGAGAGGATACACATGATGAAAAAGAATTTTGCAGCCAGAAAGGGGGAGTAGCTAGTAGCTAAATCTGGTACAAGATTAATATTTTTTATATTATCCCTGGCAAATAAATGTAAAAAAAACTAACAACATTAAACTAGTAAAATATATTACATTTATGTGCATATGCATCATGGTTCAGTGTTTATAAGAGCAACAGGTGTGCTAAGACAAAAAATGTTTCAGTAGCACCACCCTGATTAATAAACCCCCCTCAGCTGTGAGACCATGGCTACAGAATAAAGGACCAGCTTTGAAATGAAAAAACATAGTGACAATAACCATTGTCAAATCTAAATTCTCAAACACTGCTGTGAGCTCCTTGGGAAAAGACTGGGTTGCCCTTCTGTTTAGGCAAGTGCTTAATCAATTACCTCCCCCATTCAGTCTCTTACAACTACTGGCTTGTCTGGTCACTGCGAGCTTGTGCTTAGGGTAGATGCTAATGTAATTGATCTTTATCCTAATCAATCATTCTCAAGGGAGGATGAATGTGCTTTACTGGTGGATCCATGTATATTATGTTTCAGTGCCTATTTGTGATGATGCAGTGATCATCTGTTTTTTGTTATAGTACTCATATTGGGAGTATGAAGCAGATTTCACTGTATTCTTTAAAGACTGACAACCCCTCAGGCTGTTGAGTAAAATTACACCCTCACCTCCATCACGTGAGCAGGTGGAAAAACAGCTGGGGAATTATGCTAAAGAGCCACTGTCTGTCCAAAATGCTATATCTGGCTGCAAGGTTGCATGTTTGGCTTGTGCTACTGCAGACTCTCTATTCATAACATCTTCTTTGTGGTGAGTGGCCTTGGATGGCATCCAAAGGAATCTCCACACACTGGGAATCAAGTCAGAGTGAACTGGTAAATAAACCTAACTGACCTCCTAACAAACGCCATGATAACTGAATTAATCATAAGACACATATATTTACTGCTGTCTGTCTAAAAACCTTTCCCTTGGGGTCCCTGGTGCCAAATCCCGTCTTTTTTTGACATTTGACAAAGTAGCGTGGAAAGCAACTTACTAGACATCTGAATCCATACATTTAGAGTTGACATTGGAGAAATATAGGCTATATTAGACTTACTTTGAGGTAATCATTCTCCGATCTCAGCTCTTCTATTTCCCTGACAAACTCCTCATGCATGCCGTCCATGAACTCCTCTGTGAGGTCTGAGAAAGCCAGAGATGTACTTGCTGGCACCCTGCTGTCAAACGAGGTGACTGAGCGCTCCTCGCCTGGGGATATGCTCCCTTCCCCGGTCTCCACACCGAAGGACAGACGGCCCTTGTCCTCGTTCTCCTCGGAAGAGCAGGCGGTCTTGGCGGCGCTGTGATGACTAACTCTCTCCGACAACGCACCATCCCTGAGCGGCTTATCTCCGCCCGGCCTAACGACTCGGCTGCTCCTCGACTCAACGTCGCTGTTCACAGCCTCCGCGAAGAGTTTATTTTCCTCAGAGGCGCAGTCCGATAGCTCGGAGCTGCTGTCGGTCGGTGACAGCTTCCCTGGGGCGCAGCCCGAATCCTTGGATAAATCGTCAGATCCTATACTGGCGTCCGACACCTTCCTCCGCCCGCCGGTGCTTTTGGCCGCCTTGGTCGCCGAGGCTCTTGCACAACGCAGCAGCGGAGAAGGAGGATTTGCCCGCCAGTTTGCTACCGCCGCTTTTCTCCGCTTTACTGTCCTTTCCGGTAAGACTTCCCACGGGGCTGCGCCTGGAAATGCGGCTACCCAGATGAATAGCTCCTGGTTTGACGCTTAGGGTGGGCGTCCCAATCCCTCCGCGGATCTTTGTGAGCGACCATCCAGGTACATCTTTCGGTCTGGCCGGTGACGGTGCACGGTTTATCCTCTTCTTCTCGCCCGAAGGCTGAGCGGACAGCGCCACAGAGGACTCTGCAGTTTCAGGCCGGGGATATTGCTGCTGCTGCCCGTCCACCGCGTGATGCGTCAGCCCGCTGTCCGAGCCCTCCTTCCCGCCTGCGCTTTCCATCTTTTGCCGAAGATGGAGTCTCCGTTCCTTGGGCGAGGCGAAGCCGAGGTGAGTTGGAGAGCTATGGACATCAACCTCCTTTGTTTTTGTCATTCATTCCGTTTAGGCCGAAACAGGAAAACAGAAATGAAACCTCCTGTGTTGGGGAAAGAGGAGGCAGAAGTTGTGTGGACAAATAACTGCGGAGCAACACAAAAGGAGGTGATCCTGACTCCAGCCACAATGAGAGCTCCTACAGTGCAACAGAACGAATAAGCAGGAAGTACAAAAACTGCAAAACAAAAGCAAAATATATTCCCGTTTTTTAAATGTGTAAAATGATTCCGTTTTTTCTTAGATATCCTCCTCTTCTCTATTCAGGGTCTCTGTCTCGATGACATTTACGAGCCGGTTCCTGCTCGCACAGTTGTGGCTAAGAACAGAGAGGTAGTGTGGTGGATATGGTCCCCTTCTCTTCCTCTCCCCGCCCAGATAACGGGATGTAGATGTGGAGGAGAGAGAGAATCTCATTTATGCAGCTCTCTGTCGCCACCATTACAGGATATTAAAAGATCACTAAGAGAAGGCAAAAAGATGTGTATGAATGTTCATGCAAGAGATGCAGGAGGAGCATTGTTCATGATGGCTATATAGGCTACTTAATGATAAAATTAAACAGTGGAAGCTGCATTTAAAATACATTAAACACATTTTTGTAGCCTACAGGTCAGGAAATGAAAAGCAATAATTTGAGGCAGTCAGGAGATATATCATACAGCCACTCTCTGAAAATGACACTACATTTACTGATTGTGCTAATGGACCTCTCTGCTGCTGTCTGCACAATGTCAGCATTTATTTATTCTTTTTTTTTTATTGACAGATATTTATACACATCACTTTTATACAAATCACAGCATCTGTAGCTCACATAACAGACAGGAGCAGAAAGACAAAACACTGTAGATTACAAAGCTAAAAACAAACAAATGTTATATACTTTGTTGTGTAACACTGTGTGGAATTGGTAATCAATAGATAAATACAAGCAGTGATAAAACAAACAAACAAACAAACAAAAAACACGATACAATTTCCCCAAAATAAGATAATCCATACAGTAAACATCAACCTTTAATTTTGTTTGGCAAAAGTCTCTCTCTCCTGATTTCAGGCAGTAGTATTTTCTGTCATTGCTGTGTTGTGAAACACTCCTTCCCTCAATTAATCTGTCATAATAAACGCATGTTGTGGAATTCAAAAACAGAACTATGGTCTAGATCTTAAATTAGCCTCATTAAGTCCGGCTGATCTATCATGTGAATTATATGGCAGGGGAAAGAGAATGTATCAATGCAGTTAATACAGCTATCAGTCTGGGAATCTACACTCTGCAAATTTTCCTGGCTGGATTTATCTTCTAAGATAGTGGACTCCAAAACTGCACTTCCTAAGGACCTAGCAGGGTCTCTAATCACCTGCAACCTGCCAAGTGCTAAGGCCCTAGTGTCAAACCTGACATAAACACCATCTGCTTTCAGTAGGTCGGGACGGCCACAGAAAGAAGGCTAGTTATCCACAAAACCATAGCCCTGCTCACTACAGTATCAAGCCAGTTAACTACTATACACCTCATCAATACCCCACATAGGCAAGGGAACAGAGACAATTAATCACTGCCAACACATATTTCTGGCAAACTCAAATGACAATGTTGCTGTAACTAGTGGTGGAGTGTGCCTGAGTTCCCTGTTTCTCTCTGCTTGATGCCAACACCTTAGGATCATCCTGTAGCTCTGGCCCCAGGCAGGCAGTAAACATTGTGTAGCCAGGCGGTATCATCATGAGAGCTATCATCATCAAGCTAAGGACACGAGACAGGATATAACAGTATGTCATTATGGTCCATTAGCACCCCTTAGCAGCGTACTGGAGAAAGTGAAGTCAGAATGAAAGTGACAAGTTGTTTTTAGCAAATGGAGACTCACTCCTGTGAAGGATAGTTGCCGAAACATGAGATATTATCTGATAAAAGTAGATGGTAATCAGTGAGTAAAGACTGAAGAGCAAGTAGACACCGAGCAAACATGCCCATTAACACTGTGAAATGCGAGGCATGTGTGGGCCCCACACTATGAGACCCAGGTGCAGCCCTAGGTTGGATAGAGCAAAGTGTGGGCTAAGTGTTGGCTCCCCACACTAAGAAGAATGGGGCCCATTTAGGTGTGGGACTATGTGGGGCAGGCCCATTAGAGCTGGCCACGCATTTGACCCATAGTTCATGCTGAGTCCTAAAAGACCATATTTTCTGGGTAAATGCTCATGCAGAATAATTGCACATGTTAAAAGTAGCAGTAAAGAGTACTTACATTTACTGAGATCCAGAAAAAAAAATTACAAAACTGCATGATGAATGAATAGAGTACTGTTTGCTTGTTGAATGAATGGAATAATGAAAATAATAAAAGCCATATGACAGAACCTTATATTAGAACATGACATTAAAGTCATGTAAGTTAATCTTGCTGCAAAAGATCTTATGGGGAGTTACCTGAGGATTTTTCATGTATTGTTTATTGATTTCAAAACCAAAATTGGGCTGTTGTCAGTAGAAAAAACGAGAGAGCATGCAAGAGTGTGAACTAACTAAGAGGATGACATAATAAGATAATGAGAGGATTGCCGTTGATTCATCTGGGACAACTAAGGTTAGCCTGGTTGATCCACAGGTGGGGCTCCTACAAATCTCCCACACTTCCTGGTAGATTTTTCAGACCATATTTGACATCTGAGTACAAATAGGTCGATTTTTATTATTGTCGAATAATTCCCAGAAGACTGTAGCTGGGTTTTGTAAGTTCATAACACCAAACTTGGACAATTTCAAGGCACAGCATTTTATTCAAGCTGCAATGATAAAACATTGCAACCCACTTTTATCATGTAAATTTCATCAAAAAATATTGAATGTTTTATTACACAAAAATGTTCATACTCAGAACAGACACATTTATCCACCTACATAAAAGTGGAATGATCCACCATACATTATAAAGGAAATCAAGACAAAAGGAACATTTTATGTAAACATATTCAAGGAGACATTTCAAATATTCAAAGGTTTAAAAATCAGAACAGAAACAGGAACAATAATTCCAAAATATCTTTTTGGTTTGTATTTGCTTATATCTTACCAGCTATTATGTGTGAATGAAAGGCTCCAACCTGAATTACATCAGTTTTTGAGTGTTAAAGCATGTACAATGTACAAAGTAATATTGAGTGACAATTATGCTTCAGCTAATGGAGCATCACCAAACACACCAAGGAGAATATAATATTATTGATGCTGTCACATAACTCAAGCTGTGTAATGCAAATGTGTGCAAATCCACAAAATCAAATCCTAGATAGAACAGATAACAACACCTCCAACACCTGATCATAGCTTACTCATCACTGTATGTAGTTAAAAAAAAAGGTTCAACAGTGGTTAAATATGATTTATGATCAGTTTGATACTACTTACTGCGATATACTGATAATAAAGGAGCCTTTTTGTAAGTACCCTAAAGCTGTGTCTACATTCATGGGCATTAATGGTTTCCCTCAAATAGCATTAATGTTCTATTATTATATGTGAAAATTTGAATTCATTTATATTTATTGAGCCTTAAAGTTGTCTTTAATCACATTTCTTCTGTTAGAAATAAACTTGAACGATTGTTCAATGATTTAAACGCACAATGTGTCACTTCTACCGCTAGGGGTCTCTCAATCAAAGCAACAGAGGATGTGCTGGTGACGTCATGAAATAGCGTGTGCTCATGGGAGTTGCAGTCTGCACCACCGTGAGATTCTGATTCTGGTTTGGATTCCTGCACTGTGATGTTGACATTTATCACCATATTGTGATTAATTCTACAGGTTTTTTTTTTTAAATAAGCAAGATGAGTAGAGCACACGGAGGCGGAGCAGCGGATAGAGGAACACAGTCGCGTTTAGATGCTGAGTAATAATTAGCGAAAGAGGTTTTCTACAAATCTAGTAAATCTACAGACCAAAACGTTTTTATTTTGATGCAGGTGTGTTAATGAGAGGACTGAGGGTAAAGATACAGTCTGGTGTGTGACAGTTAGGGGTGAATCAGATCTGACTTGCAGGACATTGTGGTCGTAGAGGAATTTAACTGTGTAGTACCTGGTAATGCTGCAGAGCATCTTGCTCATACAGCTGGTGATATACTGTACTTCCCTCTGTAATTCTCAGGGTCAAATTTGTCACCGCTCACCTCATATCACACTCTGGTGTGATGAGACCATTATTCCAAATGTAAGGAAATATCCCAAACTCAGAATGAACTCTCTCTCTTTCACCCTCTTCCTCTTTGTCCCACATTATATAGTGCTAAGAGATTAACTTGATTTATTAGTATGTCTGGATTTAAAAAAAACTTTCTGTATTTCCCACTGATATAATTAATAATGATTTATAATTTCTAGAAATTTTTGAATGTGTGTTGTGTATTATTAAATGCCATTTCATAAAAATACCAGATAAAATAAACAAACACTGGTCCTGAATCAAGTGCTGCTAAAACTTAGTGGTTAGTGTGGGCCCTTTAAGCTCTACATCACCAATCAAAATCTTTGTCTTCCTCATTTGCATGCAGCGTACTAGTAATACATGTTGATCTTAAAGCGATACTAGTGACACTAGTGGCTGCATGTGGCAGTTTACTAGTAATACTAGTAAGGGCAAAAATTTCAACTAGTGGTACTAGTAGAGGCAATTATGACTTTACTAGTGTTACTAATGAGGTACAAAAAGCATCACTAGTCGTACTAGTAGGGGCAAAAAGTCCACTAGTATTACTAGCAGTGTGTTTTTGGCCTTACTAGTACCACTAGTTAGGTTCAAAAATGCCTACTAGTGTAACTAGTAAGGGCCAAAATGTTTACTAGTAATACTAGTGCAGGCGTTTTTGCCCTTACTAGTTAACTAGTGACACCGAATTTGACTTACTAGTTAACTAGTACAGTACATTTCGTCTCACTAGTAATGTAATGTATGCAACTTGAGTGATCATGTAGGATATGTGTCAAACATGTTGGGAATTTTCTCTTACTAATTGACACTTTGTCCGCACTAGTACGCGACTAAGCTTAACTAGTGCGCATTTTGTTTAACATGTCGACGACTAAGGCACACTAGTCGATGACTAAGGCATACTAGTTGACAACTATGGCACACTAGTTGACGATAAGGTGTACTAGTCGACATCTGCACGCAACTAGTTAACTAGTAACAAAATAAAATTTCAGTAGTGAACATGTAAGACTGTTCTACAGCTTTACTAGTTAACTAGTTGTGCACAGATGTCGACTAGTGCGCCTTGGTTGTCAACTAGTGCGCCATAGTGGTCGACTAGTACACCTTAGTCGCTGACTAGTGCGTTGTCGACATGTTGCAAAACAAAATGTGCACTAGTTAAGATGAGTTATGTTAGATGAGTTATGCTACTGATCTGCAATACTATAGTAGATTATTTATATGTTGTTACTTACTTACAAAGTTTGCATTTAAAAAGGCTCAATAGTAACTGATTTTTATTTTGAATTAGAGATTGAGATCCTCCTCTCTTAGTATTTTGGTTGATAACATGTTCATGTGACCCTGCTAAAAGGAAGGAAAGAAGCAGCAGCAAACAGGAGGAGCTGCTTTTCTGTTTAACTTGCTCACAATAGTAAATGACTTGTGCTTTAATGCTTTGTGTTGCTATTTTACAAAGGCAAAAAGAGAAATAAAGCAAGCAGTGAATCAACATAACAGGATAACCATTGAATAACTTGTCACTGTTAATAGAAAATATAATTCCTCTGACAATAAGCATGCTTTACTCTGCAAAGACCGTGAGCTAGGAGTCGGCAGTTAGCAATAATGAAAGCTTATAAGGCCTTAAAGGGCTAAATTTTGGAGGGGTGGGATTCTAGCTGTAGAGCCAATAGGGTTCAAGTCCCCGCCTCCTAATTTGCATTTAGTGCAACTAGTGTGACTAGTAAGCATTTTGAGGCTTACTAGTTCAACTAGTAGAGACTTTTAGCCTTACTAGTTACACTAGTAAAGACAAATTAGCTCTAGTGTAACTAGTGGACATTTTTGCTCTCACTAGTGTTACTAGTGATGCTTTTTGTACCTTACTAATAATAATAATAAGGTCAAAAATGTCCCTACTAGTGCCACTAGTGGACCATCTGAACCTTACTAGTAGCACTAGTAAGCATGTTTGGCTCTCACCAGTTAACTAGTGCGGAAAATTGTGCATTACTATTTAACTAGTAAGGCGAAAAAGCAGCCACTAGTTTACACATAGGCGATTTTGAGGCTCACTAGTTAACTAGTAAGACCTCGGGCCTTACTAGTTTGGTCTAGTCGTCAACTAGTGCACCGAAAGTCTTACTAGTTGGGATTTTGGTGCTACAAGTGCAGCATTAGGCCTTACTAGTAAGGCTTAGATGCAAACACTGTCTCGGGGTATGTGAGTATTAATATTTTGGGCGGGTGGATTCATTCAGGCTAACTACTCTAGCCTAATACTTACCCTGACACAGCCAGGTTTCAGTAAGACAGAATAGATCGAGATGATAATCTGAAATCAAATCATTAACTAGTACGGCTTTAGACGAGAGAGGTCTGATATTAAGCAATCCACATTTAATAATTTTATTTTGCTGTAAATTTGAATTTGAACTTGGCAACACAGGGCTGAAATCTGATTGGATAAAAGCTCTGACATAAACAGACTATATTGGAAGCAACGTAACCAAAAGGAAATTAGATGAGATGAAGAGAATAGACTATTAGAAACAATTTAATACATATAGTATTAATGGGGAAAAAAAGTAATTCAGTGATTGTGACAGTGTTTGGCCAACAGAGAAGGCCTTGCTAGCCCTGACAGCCCACCAATGGATATTCCTATGTGCAGGAGGGGTGCATTTGAAATCATGTAGTCTTTAAATTATTCATGGCCAATGATCCTACAGCAGCATCCACAGAATTACATCTGATAGACTGTACAGCTTCATTCAAATCAACAGTGTTGAATGTCTGCAATTAAGTTCTCAAAATGTGTTTTCACATAAGTCATATATCCACAACCCTAATCTTTTTTTAAAAATAATATTTAGTGCTGATTTAGCTTATAACCAGCTCAAAAAGCTTTTACATTTGTTGTTTGAAAAAATCTCTTAAGTCTTGAAGGTCAGAGTCTCAACGCTCTTTCATGAGGGAAGTCCTCTTGTGCAGAAGAAGTGATGCATTTTATATGTCTGGTTTGTTTTGGCAATTAAAAATAATTAGAGGCTTCGTTAAGTTAACATATAAGCAGCTTAGCAGAGTGGTGACACAATCAAACTGACAGAAAGGATGATAAAGTATCTAAAATGAAGAATGACTCTACACTGTCTGTAGTGAACTATTGTCAAGCAACAAAAATGAAAACACAAGGACTCAAATGATCGCCTCTTGGTATGTGAAATGGTAATGATGATGATTCTGTTCTATTCATGTGTCCCAGTAAGTCATGACAGTGAAATAGTGAGCCAGTATGTACAATACTGAAACTGAGGCAGCTAAAGGAAATCCATGCTTACTCATGCTTTTATGTACATTTCATTATGTTATATCAGCATGTGATAACTTCATATTATAAGTACACATTGTAACATTGTGACCCTGTTGCATCATGACCAATTTATATTAGGAAGGCCTATGAAGACCCGGATGTTAGAGGACATAACAAATGAAATATTGTTTATGCAAATGATGTTCTGCATTGCAATGGGACAGTAGTGAACAGGCAGCAATGTGGGGATGAAGTTTATCTATCATCTGCCTCCATCTAGTGTTGAACAGTAGAGTAGACAGTATAGTATAGGGGAACAACAACAACACATGAGGAGGAGAAGGCCTGTTTGCAGGTGCAAATATAATAAGGATCAAAACATTTGCTAGACTAGAAGTAATTTTATTTTGAGAGGCAATGTGGAACAGCAAACAGGAAGTAAACGCTTCAAATTATTCTAGCACAAAGACTGATGTTGAGTGACAGTGTGTGATAAAGTTGAGTGTTACCCAGCAGCTCTTACGCAATGAAGCTGTTTAGGCCATTTTTACATTTGACATGAATTCCACATTAAAATAGGGAATGTTTATTTTTTCTGTTTTGTTCACTTCAGGAATCTTTATATAAATGAATGTTAAATGTTGAATGTTGTAATATGAATGTTTGTTAAATTCTAATGTTTATTAACAATCGGGAGATATGGAAAATCTTTCAAACATTAAAAGATGTGAAAGAGTGTCATTTACATCCTTCTCTGACTCAAAAAGAATATGTGCACCCACAATGGTGATTTGCATGTAAGTGCATTATGTACGCCGGTCTGTGCATCTGTATGTACATTTATGTACATGGCATTTGTTGTCTTTGTGTGTGTGTGTGTGTGGTTGTGTAAAAGTAGTTACTCTGTGTTCCATTGTGAGCCTGAATAGAGACCATTTTATCTTCTTGTCCACTTTACTCTGTCTGACCCCTCCTCCTCTCCTGCTCTTTCATCCTACCCTTGGTTCCCTTTTCATTTCATCACACCATCATGGTTATTATGTAATGGTGGGAAGGGAAGTACACTGGTTGTCTGTCTGCTGTAGCCTACAACAGCAAATAATTATTGACGATTACATTTGTCTGTGAGCAGTCATGTGTAAATTTAAGTTTTAACGGAAAGGAAACATCTTGTTTTTCTTCATTAAGATCAACTCTCAAACAGTGGAAGCTATTTCATTCATCATATGCAAATCTAATTTGGTCTCTCACAAACACAAGGACAGAATGCCTGAGAGTGTTTTGGAGATGCTGTTGATGTAGACCATATGTCTAATTCTTTGGTATGCCTGTGTTACTCTTTAAGCAGGTAGGCAGCTTTATGAAACATAGCAATGACTGACAGGCTGCATTATTGATGAGAGAGATAATATACTCCAGCCTAGTTGATGTCTCATAAACTGTGCTTGACATGAACACCAGCTATCCTAAGGCCAAATAGCCGTGATGCTAAAGAAAGTAAAGTTTTCTGTCTTACAGTTAATGACTATGTAAGTTTTGTCAAGCGCATGCATTTTTCAAAAGTGCTACTTAATTAGAATTACTTGATTATTAATGATCAACCTCAGGAATTTTTGTTTTCAGAAATAAAAAACACAATTAAACATTAGTTCTTGATGTGTGCAGATGCCCTGAAAAGGACCTGATTAGGACATAAAGATGTGATCATCATCAACTGCTGACATGAAACATCCACAAAGCCAACCAGTGCAGAGACATAAATTCCAGGAATTCTCATCATTCTCACTTAATCTGTAGAGATAAATCTTAAAGAGATAATGAGAGCATGTCTGGAATATGACCATCAGGGTGTGGTGTTAAGAGGCCACCTATGTCACACAATCCATCAAACTTTATGTTGGCTCCACAAACGTGCAAGATCATCATTAAAACAGAATAGCTTCAAAATACTATTGAGGGCAAATAATAACTGAGCTAAGTAATGGTATGTTTTGAGTCAGGGCTTATATTAACATGTAAGCTTAATATAAATCTGTAGTTTTTGAATCAGTAATTAATAAAAATCTGGCAAAACAATTATGTAATCTAATATATAGGGGCTGCGATGGCAAAGCTGTATTGTATAATATTAGACAAGAAAACCAAAACATTTCAAACAAGAGTGTCATCGCATATTGGTTGATATCATATTGTCTTTACAACTGCTTCTCAACCTGTATTATTATTGGTCAAACATTCTGCGTTTGACACCTGATTGGCTGTGGACCATGTCTATCATTAATCTAATCACGCCCCCACTGCCAGCGACTTCCGCTTCTGTGTCAACCCAAGACTACACCGTAAATTCCTGCTCATCTCCCTGGACCTGTCAAAGCATTTACCCGTCGCACACCGCCGAGGTAAGACGATAGACATTTTGCTGCTCTGTTATGGTCCCCTGTTGTATTTTCACAGCCGCAAATTTAGCTCTGCCTGTTGTGTAAAGGGAAGGTTGCTAGCTATGCTAGTTAGCCACCTTTTTTTTTTTTTTTAACGCGCCTGCTAGTTTTCATGCTAGCTGTCAAAAGGCTCCCTGACATCCTCTCAGAGTTGGAACTGTCAGCTTGGTATGTGTTGTGAAGAATAAACAGTATTATTTGATTAGCTTGCTCTCATTTAAAGTTGTCGCCGAGGAAATTAAGTTTTGATTTGGCAAGCTATATCAACTGGTAGACTGTATGCGCTGATGTTAGTAAGCAAACAGTTCACGGTAGCATATTTGGGATGGGTTCTCCTTGGCACTTACCTTGCAGTTATGTAGTGAATTGTTGCCAGCAAGGATTTCATTAACAACACACAGCTCGACCTTTAGTGGTACATTAATTTTTAACTATTGTGTGCCCTTGGGCTATTTAAGCGCATTTAGCAAGCAATACTAGTGAATAATCTGGTATGACAATAGTACAGGTACCAGGTAGTGACTGTTAGTTCAAATCTGTCTAAGGTGGAATATTAAGGAGACACCTAAAGCTAAAAGCGGAACTTAGATATGCGGGTCAGAATCAGAGTACTGTGTGAAACCCGTCAGATTTGTACAGGAACACCTGGATCACCAGCTGCACCACTGAACCTCGGCAAGGTGCATCTCATATTGCGTTTGATTGCCTCAGCAAACATAAGGAATGTTCCTCTGCCTGTTTGGCTTCTCACTGCCTCCATCTACATCTGACTCTCAGGACAGACCACACAAAGCTTTGTCTTTTAATGCTGGTGTACTGGAGGTCATTGACACCAAGGTTTGGACTGACACAGCAGGCTATTAATCTGCTCTGACTGACATCCCTCAGAAGCAGACATTTTTACTGCTGCATCAACTGGCCTCAAATGATGGTGTTACCAGAAAAAAATGCTTACACTATGATTGTGACTGTGTAGACATATACCATTATGCCATTGTTTATGTAGTATTTAGAAATGTTTTGACTACCACTTGGGAACATTGCATTACAGATAGATAAATTATTGATTCGTGTCGAAGGAACTGATATGGAGATACTGAGAGAACCCTTATCCCCATAATACAGTAAATGCTTCAAGTATGTAAAGTACTGCATTTTACTGAAGTTAAACTTTAGACTTTATATTTTGTCACATTTATGAAAATTATTGTACCTAAACAAATTATTATGTAAGCACTTGATTAACTGAAACATTATTGTTGGCAATTTATGAAAGCAATTTAACACTAATACTTTTTTTTGTTTACTTTGTTTGTTGTTATTGTTATATCTTGCAAGCAAAACAGTTAACTGATTAATTGAATAAAAGTGAAAAATATGTTAGAAGCAGACCTAGATAGTGTACATGAAAATGTGTAGGATGCAGTATTCTACTTAAAAAATACTTATTACTTTCTGAAAACGATTTTATATACAATATTTAAAACACATAATTTCAACAAAATTTAAATAATGGATTTAGTTTTTTCCAGTCCTAAAGAAATTAGTTACAATTCACATTTTTCTCTTTAAATGATAATTTAATATTATTAGGCGTCCACAGGATCTTGAAGGAAGACACCTGCTCATTTTATCGCTGCATTACATGAGAAATCAGTCCATTCCCTCTAGTATTACAGCTCCAGAGAGAATGGATTGCTCCATGTCATTTTGTTATTTGTCTTCCTCCCCAAGGTGCTTTAATTACCCCCTCAGTTAGTTGTTATGGTGATGGTCTCCTTTTGAAAGGGAGGCATCACACTGTACTATCCGACTGCCTTCCTTCCAGTAGCGTAGCAGAGACAGCTGTGTGTTGATGAGAGATTTCTATGTTTGTTGATTTAGTGGTTGCCTAATTAATTCTTTGAACACCTTAAAAGATATTTCAGTTCTGCAACATATATTTTGAATTTTGTGGTTAAGTTTAAGGGAACAGGAAGGAGATTTTGCAAGGCATGTCCTAAAAGCCAGGTTTCAACACAGCTGAGAGGCATGTCGCAGTAATGGCAGAACCAACACACACCAGAATTTCCTAGGCAACCATCCAGACAGAGAAACATGTATGTAGAATTTCTAAGTAGGTAGGTAAGAGTAGGTAGCCAATCCAGGGCTCTTCAGTGTAGCATTGAATATTGATTTAAGCTGTGCTTCTAACTTTTGGGCTGGTTTTCCTAAAATTTTCAGTAAGGAGCACCAGTGCTGCTAGAGGAAAAGTTAGTTTGGAGCCCTGCAATCAGAAGCCTGTCTGATGCACAACCATTTTTTTGCTCTTTGTGCAGAGTAATTTCGGACCCCAAATTAGATGCTGTCCCTCTTTTGTTTTTGTACATAAAACTATTAAAGGTTCATAGCATAGCACAACAAATGTTGGGAGATGCTGTGAATTTGTTTTCACTTGTCAGAGATTTATTTCTTCTGTGGCAGCAGAACATGTTACAGCAGCTTCAGAAACTCCTCCAGTTTAAACTGAACTAACCAAACACTAAAGGCTGATTAAAATCACTATACAGGGACTGCCAAAATTTGCTAGCCTAGAAGCCACCCAGCCTAACACTTTGTAAGAGACCGTAGTTACACTAATACTTACTCCATTTAAACAGAACATCTGTTATAATGAAGGGAAACATATTTGTACAAGACAATCCCTAAACCTAAGTTTCAGGGGAAAAAATTGCCTTATATTAAGGCCTATATGGATCCTTCAGGGGTGGGGGAAAAATGTATTCTTAGATGCAACGTGATGTGGATGTGGACGATTCTGAATCGATTCATAAATGTCAAAAATTGATTTTGTAAGTGTTAATTGATAACATAATTAGGCATGGGACAATATATGTTTTTATTGGCTATCGCGATAAAAAAAAAACACAATAAGTTGATCGTTGTGAATTTCCATCATCGGAATAATCATCAATATCCTCACGAGTGACTTACATAAACTTGTCCACGTACAGTCCTGTATTGATTCATACTGAATTGCCACAATGGGGAGCCTCCAAAATACTATGCCCGTCAGCATGGCTGAAGGCTTGGTAAATGGTAAATGGACTGTACTTATATAGACCACTCAAAGTGCTTCACACTACAGATCACATTCACCCCATTCACACACACATTCATACAACACTTGTTCTATACATTAGTGCTTTCTAACACATACGCACACATTCACACACCGATGACACATCGGAGGCAATTTGGAATCGAACCACCGCCCTACTGATTGGTGGGCGCTACCTCCTGAGCCACAGCTGCCCCATTGTATCCCCCACACAACAATGTTAAATTGGATATGTGGAAATGCTATGAATTCCAAAACAAAGGACTCAAGGTTAAAATTAACTAACGTTACTGTCAGTTATTTAACATAACAAGTGTTACTTGCAGTTACTTGTTACTAGATAACGCTTATGTTTATCTAAATGCTTGTTACGTTGTGATGCTGTTTTGGTCACTGGTGAATTAAGCTAGTGTTAGCCAGGTAACGCTAGCTATGTAGTTAAACAGCAAATAGCTCTGGTGTCTCAGACTGGAGCAGAGTTGTGTTAAAAAAATGTGTCCTGTGTATCTGTGATGCAGTGATGTTGTGGTGATTTCAGTGTGTTTTGGAGCCATTTGAAGAGTTAAAAGCATATTTTCCTGATTATCATGATAATATTGTTTATCGCAGTTATTTTGGCCAGAATAATCATGACATGAATTTCATATCGTCCCGTGCTTAAATGTAATGTCTGAATCATAATCAAATTGAATCCTGAGGTGCCTAGAGATTCCCACCTCTAGTATCCTTTCTCTTGCACTGTGGTCTACAGAATAAGAGAATAGCTGCAAGAAAGATTTTATTTTTACATTTTTAACTGGAATTTATTATAATTATATATAATTATATTTATTTATAATTTTTTACAGTTTACACCAAGAACAAATAAAGCGAGCACTAGGTGACAGTGGCAAAGAAAACCTTCCTTTTAATAGGCAGAAACCTTGAGCAGAACCAGACTCAGGGTGGGTGGCCATCTACCTCGACCAGTTGAACTCTAAGATATTAGTTTGTTTTCATTCTTTCTTCAATAAATATTAGGGTTGTGAAATTCTGGGAATTTTCAAACTTGGAAACTTTCCATGGGAATTAACGGCAATATATGTGAATAAACTGGAAAAACAGCGAACTTAAATGTAGTTGGAAAAAAAAACATCTGGCAGCATAATCTTGGTTAAAAAAAATTTAGGTGAATTTCTACCCTGCATTTATAAAATCCTGCACACTATAGCAGGATATTTGAGCCCACTGACTACATCTAGTTAATTCAGTTTTGATTATATTACTGAGATAAATATATTTGATCTGTGGTATTAAGTTTAACTAGCAAAAATAAATCAAAATGTGTATATGCAGTCGCTAGCTAGCTGGTAAATCAGATATGCTAACTATAAGCTAGCTAACACCATGTTTATGTGTTTACTTTATTCAGCATTCATCTTTCTTTGTTGTTCAATGAAAGAATCAAAGTTCTACTCACAAATAAATCAGAGTTGATTTTCATAATTTGTATTTGCACGTCTGCTTATGGCAAAACAAACATTTTTATATTCATGTTTGTATGTAATACAGTTTGTATAAATTACTCCAAATTTCTAGTTTCTAATTAAATTCTAATTTATGATTCAGTATTTCCAAAATTCCCCAGCTTAATTTCCCATGGAAAGTTTCTGTAAATTTGCCAGAAATTTTCCATGTGATTGGTCAGCTTGGTTTGCTTCTTGTTTTGTCTTGTCAGTGTTTACTGATCGTAAAGACAGTGTCAGCAAACACTAGTCAGTCAGCAAGCTGAAGAGGTGCTCGGTATTCTCCTTTTCAGTAACACTTGACTATGTGTTGTCATCTGGCAAAGTTGTACTGCTGCACAAACTGACTGAAAGAATGTAAACACAGTTTGTTTTAATACATACCTTTTATAATTAAAGTGTCATGTCCCGATGATGTACAGTCATTGACAGAAGTCTTGTCGCATAAGGACATAGTAACTTAAATGGCATATAACTGGTTAAAATGGCATATAACTTTATTTCTAATCATTCAATTGTTAAAATAAATGGTTAATTTTAATGCCAGGGGCTTTAACATTAATAACTGGGTGCAAAATGAAACTGTCAAAAATTTTTCTGATGTTCACAGCTTGGTAATGCCCATAAGTTGTTTTTGCAAGGACAGTCTTGTCTTGTAGACACCAGACCTTTATGTGAAGTGCAACCTGATTCAACCACAGACCAAAGTGCTGATCATCAAAAGCCTGAAGACCAAGTCTGCTGCTGAGGTGGCAGACATCTTCAATGTATCCAAACATCAAGTGAAGAGGATAAGAAAAATATTTGAAGAAACTGGTGACATTCATGACAAGCCCAGGTCAGGCAGACCCCGTAAGATAACTGTTCAAGAGGACCGTTTGTTGCTTTGGCAGTTCAGGGCCAGCCCTTTTTCAACTGGTCACCAGAAACCCCTGTATCTACAAGAACAGTTTGTTGAATTCTTTCATGCAGTGGTCTCCATGGCCGAATTAGTGCTCACAAACCAGCATTAAACAGAAGACAACAAAAAAATCTTGTTGCATTTGCCAAGGCCCACAGCTTGCAGAAAGAATGGACATTGGAAAAGTGGGAGAAGGTTGATTTTTCTGATGAATCATCCATTGAACTGCATTCCAATCTCTGCAAATATTGCAGAAGACCTCTTGGAACCCGCATGGACCCAAGATTCACAGAGAAAACAGTCACGTTTGGTGGAGGAAAAATCATGGTTTAGGTTTACATCCAGTATGGGGATGTGCGTGAGATCTGCAGAGTGGATAGCAACATCAACAGCCTGAAGCATCAAGAAATTCTAGCTGCCCATTACATTCCAAACCACAAGAGTGGGCAAATTCTTCAGCAGGATGGTGCTCCTTCTCATACTTCAGCCTCCACATCAAAGTTCCTGAAAGCAAAGAAGGTCAAGGTGCTCCAGGATTGGGCAGCCCAGTCACCAGACATGAACATTATTGAGCATGTCTGGGGTAAGATGGAGGAGGAGGCTTGGAAGATGAAACCAAAGAATCTTGATGAACTCTGGGAGTCCAGCAAGACTGCTTTCTTTGCCCTTCCAGATGACTTCATCAATAAGTTATTTGAGTCATTGCAGAGACGTATGCATGCAGTCCTCCAAGCTCATGGGAGTCATACACGATATTAATTCTTTTTCCCAAGGCCATGACTTTATGTTCTGATGTTATTGTAGCATGTTTGTGTATTCAAAATAAAATATAATTTCTACCGTACATTATTTTTGTATGCGACAAGACTTTTGTCCAAACAAAATCTGACCTTTCTGTCCTAATTAAATGATAAAACTCAAAGAATGATACAAGACTTTATTTTGGTATAATAAGTATAATCTAGAGGCCTTTGCCTTTCATATAAGCCATTTCTGATTCCAACTGATCAACAACAAGTCAAGTTATTATTTGTTGTTCCTACAACTTGGATAAGCAACAAGACTTTTGTCAGGGACTGTACAACTTACTAATTTAGTGTCAGGTGTCAGGTAAGATCCCAAAATAAATTAAAGCTGCAAGCAACGTTGATTGGGCCCTCGCAAACTTGTGCCCATCGGGGATGCTGGCAGGACGCCGATCGTGGCAGCCGTGCACCCTTTTGCGACCACTGGACACTGCACATGCCCTGACCCAGATCTAAATTGTCAACCTTACCTTGCCTTTCCATGTCTGGGCATGTGGGGATGGTGTCTCAGGGGATGTCAAGATCTGGGTCAGGGCATCAGTTAGCTCCTGGGCAGTCTGTGGCGGTTCTGGTAGTGCTCCTCCTGCTCATCCTTGCATAAAAGAGCAGGTACTGCTCCTGCTGCTGGGTTGATGCCCTTCTATGGCCTTATCCAGCTCCCCTCATGTAATGGCCAGTCTCCTGGTATCTCCTCTATGTTCTTGAGACTGTGCTGGGAGACACAGCAAATCATTGTGTGGATGTGCCATCCTGACTACCTGGGCTACCTGTGTAACCTGATTGGGCTGCAGGTACCACCTCATGCTGCCAGTAGTGACAAGGACACTAGCAGAACACAAAACACAAAACAAAAAGAATCAGTCAGTCAGTAGGCTACAGTAAGCAGCCCTCTTTTTCTACAAGTATAATCACATATTTTATTACTTTTTGTTTTCAATGAAATTGGGGGGATGGGGATGGAAATGCATAGGCCTGTCACCAACTGCTCTAAATCACCCCTCATCTCAGAAAAAGATGTATTCATATAATATACTGTAGACTGAATGAATGAATAAATGAATGAACAAATAGATAAATAAAATAATGGAGTCACTGGTCAAAATGCAGTGTAGCATTTAAAAGTTCATTTTTATGAAATAACCTAAATAAAAGTGATGACTGCAGGGATTAAATGAGGGACATGAATAGTGTCACCCCGTCTTTGTGCCGTTTATGCGGCCATGTTACTAGATTTGCTGCAAATTAGTGTAAAGGCAGGTAGGTCGGGGTTCGGAATGGCCACTGTGTTGTGGGTAGACGTGGTGTGCTCCATATCCCTTTGGGTTGTCCGCCGTTGATGGGCTACATTCCATTTTGAATTGCCCCCGGTCTGCCGCAGTCCAAAAACTACTGTCTCTGTTAGAAAATGGCATTTGATAGCTGTGACCGTAACATGAGAAATGGCTAATCAGATGTATATTTTCAAGAGTTTGGTGGCATGCTATTAAATAAGCAGATGTGCTTCTCTGATAAAAAGCACAGAAACGTAAGATTGAGAACAGCAATAGAATCTACAAACATACACTTAAACTTAAAAGATAGTAAACATAAAAGAAAAACCGTTTCCGTGCCACAGAGTCTCGAGTGACAGAAAAAAATATGTGGCGAGGATACAAAAGTTATTTCCACTTGAAATACATTAGTCTGAAAGTTGTGCTGAGAGGGATGAAAAAAAATGGAAGATTTGTGTTCCTGGGCATGAGTTAGGAGCATGTTAAATCAACATTCAATGCAACATATTTATATTTTATATTTTGTTGATAAATGCTTTAGTAATAAACAATTTACAGGAAAACCGATGTGTTGTTTTATTTTAGTATTAGTAGTATAAGTATTATAAAAATCTACATGGCCCTTTAATGTGGGAGAAAATAATCCACATTTTTGACACAGACAAAATCACTGGTTAAACAAGGCTCACAGTGAAGTGATTTGAACAGTGATTTGCTCATCTCCCTAAAGTCAAGGTGAAACCACTAACCAGCTGTAGGGATGACTAACATTAGGATTTTATCTTTATCCTTCCAGACCCCTATCATTCCAGCTAAGACCGTTACTGATTCTTTTTCACTATTAAATAACTGGGTTTTTTAATTTATCATTTTGTAAAAGAAATTCAGGACATGAGAAGATTTGAGTCATATATTAAACCCACTAAATACAGTTTGTAGAACTACAACAGTAAAATCAGTGAACTCAATATGTCACTGGATAGAAATCTAAAATGTTGAGGGGCTTGTTTGTCTTAGAGAGTAAAATTTACAGGAGTTTCCCAAATTTTAAGATTAGCAGCAAGCTTTCAGACAGCTTTCATTTTAGCTTTTTAGTTACAATTCACTATTAGCTTAACCAGTGTGCTGCGGTTCCTGTTAAAAATGATGAGGGAGACTGTGGAAAACGCTGAAAATAGTACTTTAGCTACTTCAGTTCAGCTGGTTCATCTCAGCTGCTCTGTGTGTGTGTGGCGCACGCAGAGAGGGTGCAGCCCAGCCCTGGATGGAGAGGTCAGAGAAGCCGCATGAACATAAATGATAAATGGGTCACCACAAATAAAGCAATGTTTTACAATGGACCCAACCCTAGAATAGGATTGGGGGCATATTTGCAAGTCGCACTGGTGCTCACTGTCTCCAAAAATGGTTGCAAAATGCAACTAATTGGTCACCAGTCTAGAGCCCTGCTCTTTCCTCTTGTCCTCAGACTTGACAAGCATGCTCTTAGCTCCTTGTAACTTTGATTTGTGATTTCTGACCTCATGTGAAATGGATCTTGATGTATTCCTCAACTTAGTTGTATAATACATGTAATTTCCTGTTGCCAATAGGTGGTGCTATGAGTATGGCTGAATGTTGGGCGCCACTCCCTCACGGGCACACCGTTCAATGAAACCCCAAAAAGCTTCACAATTTAACACCACAAAGGTCTTTAGAAGTCACATGCCAAGTTTGAAGTCAATCGGATCAAATTTCTAGGAGGAGTATGTTAAAGTACAACGTCTGTAAATGGCTAAATTTGGTGCCAAAATTGCATACTAAATTCAAAATGGCCGACTTCCTGTTGGATTTAGGGTATGGCTCCAAGAGGCTTTTTGGTACGTCTTGGGGTGTTACATGTGCTTGCTAAATTTTGTACACCTGCGTAAAACGGTATGCAGGGGCTGCTTCATTGAAAATTTGTAGGGGGTGCCCTTGAGCCCAAGACCTACATCAAAAATTTTCTGTGACTTATGACATAAATGGCAAGTTTTGAAAGCATCTGAGCATGACTGCCACCTGAAAAGTGCTGAAAGTAATTAGGGGACACTGGAGAGCTGCTATAGCACGCCCGTGGCCAATTGTCCAGCAGCAGACGGTTATAGATTTTTTAAAAATAGTATTATTAATAATAACATGAACTAGAAAATGCATTTCCTGTGGAAAATGCGTGTGAATGCTGAGAGCTGAATGGATCGCTGAAGCAATGCTTAAAATGGCTGAAATTATGGTTGAAATGCAGAAGAAAAAGTTAAATTTTTAAAGGCAGAAGTAATTGTTGAAGTTTAAAATGGCTGAAATCAGCAGAGAGAAAGGTCAGATGCAGAAGGTGAAAGTTAAAACCAATAGCTTAATCATTTGTTTGAATAGCAAAAGTGCAGACAAAGTTGAACATTTTAAAAAGCATAAACAGTTGAAGAAAGTTGAATAAGCATAAATGTAAAAAGGTTTAAATCTTTTGATAGTTGAATGGTTTCTGTAGCAGAGAGGATGCAGGAGTAGTTACAACTCAAGCAGGTGTGGAAGCAGAAAGGAAAAACAGCTGAATGCAGAATCAAAAGTTGGAAGTTAAAATGTAAAAGAGGTAGAAACAGTTGAAAGGTAAAATCAGCTGCTGAGGGTTTGACTCAAACAGTTAAAATAGAGAGAAAGAGGTATGAAGTGTTTCTGGGTGTGTTTTCTATCACTAACTGAAATTAACTGCCAAGTTACTCCTGATTAAAACTGCTCTAAAACCTATTTGAAGTGAAAACTCTTGAACTGTGTGTGAATCCATGTCTTCTATGTGCTGTGGAAACAGTTTGTAGCAGGATTTTGACAGAAAAGTAAGTCAAGAGTTTGATAAACAGCACAGACATCAGAGATCAGCTGATCACAGTCACCTGTTTGAGTCCAACTGCACTCACAGGTTGCCATAGCAATATCAAGGTCTCAGCCTCTACTGTGTCAGATTTTGCTCTGCGCACCTCTTGAACTCCTCCTAATAATTCAAAAACCGTAAGTCCTATTGATAAAATCTGGTGACTACCAGCACCAGGAGACTTTACTTATTTGTGTAGATAAAGTGAAAAATGACTACAGTATGGCAGTTTAAAAACTGGCCTGGTTTGGGTCATGTCTTTAGAGAGCTATATGGAGATGAATGGGGCAGTTGAGGGCTCCTCTTGGTGATTAGAGGCTGCTACCTCAAAAACCGTAAATCGTATGGTTTAGAGAGTCACACTGTGTGACAGGGCACAAAATTATCTACAATTTGAGGTATAAATGAGTGAAAGGTGTGGGCAGGAGAAGAGTTGAAGCACAAAAATTTGAGAAAAAGTTGAAGGGCTGAAAGCCAGAGTGGGTGATGTCACGCAGTTGCAGGACAACCAGGACAGCACAACACAGAAGCAAAAATCCAGCTGAACCAGATTTTCCCAGCTAAACCACTCACAATGTTTATTACGTGTATGTGTTTTAAATGCACTTAGGCAGGACTGTCATTGTAAGGAAGAGCACACTGAATATGAGATGCTGTGCAGGCTCCCTATCTATAAACCTGTACTAGCAGGTATCGCTGGCTCCAGCCCACAATGGCCCTAGGGTAGAAACTGTTTTTCAACTTGATGGTATTTGACCCAATGGTCCTGAAATGCCTCCCCGAGGATAACAGTTCGTGTCCTGGATGGGATGAGTCCCTGAGGATGCTGTGGACTCTCCTGAGGCAGTGTGTAAATGTCCTCAAGGGAGAGAAGAGGGCATACAATAATTTTTGAGCAGTACCGATGACCCTCTGGAGTTCTTTCTTTCCTGTTGCAGAGCAGCCTGCAAACCACAGCAAAATGCCATGGCTCAGGACAGCTTCTATGGAGTGGTGACAGAAGGACACCAACTTTTTCTTTGCCAGGTTGTTCTTCCTGAGAATTAGGAGAATTAGGCACAACAGAGAATTGACGCTTACTTTTTTCCCAGGGAGCACATGTGCTCCTACGTTGAAAATTTTAGGAGCGCATAAAGAACTTCAGGGGCACAATGCAATGTATTAAATAATGTGTTTTCCTTAATAAAGGGATATGAAAATGATTTAATTCAATTAAATACAAAAAGTACACTAAGTTTTTAATTGTATTTATTTAATAATTATGCAATTATTTATACTTATGATATAACGGGTATATCATTGCGTGCTGGGGTGGACTAGAAGGCGCATAGTTTCCCAGCATGCTTTGCGGGTTGGTGTCCTGGGCTGTAAATTACTGTAGAAAATTAAGAAATGTGTTAGAAAGGTTGTGCATGGTTTGTTTAGTTAGACATCTGTGTTCTTTTTATTTTATGTTTAGTTTATTGTTCTATTGTCATGTACAGGTCACAATGAAATATCATTACCAGTAATGAAATTCTTGGACTCAGAGCCCCCTCAAAAATTGCACATTAAACGAACAAATATTGCACACAAGAAAAAAACTGTATTGCACACAAAATAACACTAGATAAAATCTTAAAGTAAAATTTGAATATAGAATTAAAAATTTAAATAAAAGCGAAGAGATAGAGAATATATATAATAAATACATAATTATCAAGAATGTTGAGAATAAAGTGCAGGAGGGTTGGATATACATATCCATGTACGTGTATAGAAGTACAAGAGTGGTGAGTTCAGCAGTTCATTAGCCTGTTGGCTTGCGGGTAGAAACTGTCCCTGAATCTGCTGGTGTGGGTCTGGATACTCCTGTACCGCCTGCCAGATGGCAAGAGCGTGAGTGTGAGCAAGAGTAAATGGCTGGGGTCAGAGAGGATGCGCTAGGCCTTCCTCCTACAGCGCTGACTGTAGGTCCTGAATGGCTGGCAGTTCAGACCTGGTCACATGTTGTGCAGATCGGACCACCCTCTGTAGAACTTTGCATTCCAGAGCGTTACAACTGCTGTACCAAGTCGTGATACAGCCAGACAGAATACTCTCAATGGTGCATCGGTAGAAGCTGGTGAGTATTCTAGAGTCCATGCCGAACCTCCTCAGCCGCCGTAGAAAAAAGAGCCACTGTCTCGCAGCTTTCGTGATCACATCTACATGATGTGACCAGCTCACATCCTTGCTGATGTTGACCCCCAGGAATCTGAAGCAGCTGACTCTCGCCCTCTACTCCTTCAATGTGAATGAGGTGTGCCCTGCACCCTGCAGTCTCCTGTAGTCCATGATGAGCTCCTTGGGTCTTGCTGACATTGAGCAGCAGGTTGTTGTCCCGGGCTCTCACCTCTGCTCTGTAGGCAGACTCGTCTCCATCTGATATGCAGCCGATGATGGTGGTGTCGACTGCAAATTTGATGATGGTGTTGGAGCTGTATGTGGCTGTACAGTCGTGGGTAAACAGGGAGTACAGCAAGGGGCTGAGCTCACATCCCTGGGGGCACCGGTGCTGAGCATCAGAGTGGTTGAGGTGACACTGCCGATCCGAACCACCTGTGGTCTGCCCGACAGGAAGTCCAGAATCCAGTTGGACAAGGAGGCACTGATGCGCAGATCCCGGAGCTTTATGACAAGCCTGGATGGAATTATGGTGTTGAAAGCAGAGCTGTAGTCGATAAACATCCGCATGTATGTGTTCTTCTGATCCAGGTGGGAGAGGGTGGAGTGCAGAGCAAGTGCTGTTGCATCGTCTGTGGATCTGTTTGGCCTGTAGGAAAACTGGAATGGGTCAAGTGTATGTTACCGGTGCCAAACCTAGGGGAAGTCTGAACCAGTAGCAAGGGTTACACAGGCTAGGTAACACTGTGTAACCTGTGGAAAATAAACAGCTGTGGATCAATGGAAGAGGACAAAAGTTAGTCTTTCTCCTGCTGGGGCTGGTTTATTGCTGAGCTGCCTGTAACACATCACACTCTATGAAACATTGCACTTCCAGTTAAGGAATACGTTAGACTCTTCAGTTAAAGTCCATATTCAAAACATGACACATTTTTGACCAAGTTTCATCGGTTCATCTTACTGACAATGAATGACATTAGACATTCTTCTCTCACTGAAATAAATGTAAATAAAACAAATGCATATGCATAAATGTACATGTTGCCCACTTGAAATGCACAGAAACAAGTAGCGATGCACAAGTGTATGCGCTGCTCCCACAAAATGCAAGCAAATGTACATAAAACAAAAGATAAAATGTAAATAAATGCGCATAAATAAAGAATTTCTATGCACAATTTAGCACAAGATCCAAAATAATGCACCCAATGTACAACATAAGGTTAGATGAACTCATTTTCTGCCTATCACGCCTGTTCACAGACATGCATGAACATATACACATACACTTGAACAGCGGTCACAAAATGGCGTGAGGTATATGTGAGGAGAAATGGAGGCTGAATAGTGCCTTTTACCAAGCCGTTCATAGACTACTGGCAAACTAAAACTCTTAGAAACCTTCTCAACACGTTAGTTCTGCCAAATACTGAAAGCTGATACAATTGTACAAGTGTACAAAATACACTTACAGAAACTTTAGAGTTACTAATTAGTGTAAGCAGAAACTGGCAAAATTACCGGGACTCACCAAGCTCATTAACCCGTATGCATGTCTTAAACACATCTTAAACACGTTTCAAAATCATCTTACACGCTTCACAACATTTTATCTTACACGTACATGCAATACTTGACCAAATAAGTAAATTTTGCATTACCCGTGGATCAATGGAAGAGGACAAAAGTTAGTCTTTCTCCTGCTGGCGCTGGTTTATTGCAGAGCTGCCTCCCCAATAGACCCACTGCTGCACCACAACACCATCTACTGGCGACATAGTGTAACTGCTTTAAGGCAAAGACACTGACATATGTCAAATCACTGTTAAAGTAGTTCAGTTATTTAACAAAAAATTAGAGAGGTGTCTGTTAAATGGACCTACTACATGTAGCAGGCATGTGAGCTTTAACTATACGCTCAAAGCACTTCATGACGATGGCGGTGAGTGTGACGATAGTCATTAAAGCAGCTCACATTAGGTTTCTTTGGCACAGGGATGATGGTGGTCCTCTGAAGCATGTGGGGACTACAGACATGAGCAGGGAAAGGTGGAAGATTTAAGATGGCAGTGCGCATAGATGCAGCGGCTCTTTCAAACTGTCTTACTGTGATAGAATGCACTTTTTGCAGTTTTTAAATTAAATTTTGCTATGTCACTTTCGAGATGCTGAACAGAATCTTCTTGTTATTGACGATGACAACAAAGAACTGAATTGAAATGAGGAAGTCTGCGAAGACATCTGCCAGTTCGTGTGCGCAAGCCTTGAGAGCACGACCTGGGATGTTGTCCAGTCCAGTCCTTCGTACTCAGTGTAGTCGTTCACGTTATTGTCGGTGGCAGTTCAGAAAACTTCCTAGTCACCATTGCGGAAGCAGTGACACTGAAGGTATCACTGGCTGCTCGCGCTTCAGCCTCTGCCTATAGGCTGGTAGCAGCAGGACTGAGGAGTGATCTGATTTCCCGAAGAATGGTTGGGGGGTGGGCTTTGTAGGGCCATGCGAATGGGGTGTAAACATGGTCCTGGGTGTTATGGCTACGTGTTGTAAAGTCTATGTGCTGGTGATACTTTGGCAGAGCTTTCTTCAAGTTGGCTTTGTTGGAAGTCACCAGCCACGATGAAAGCAGCCTCCAGGTGTAACGCTTCCTGCGGGGCGATAGCATCGTACAGTTCGTCCAGCGCCTGCGTGGTGTTGGCATGGAGGAGAGATATAAACAGCAGTACAGAACACAGCTGTAAACTCTCTGGGCAGATAAAAAGGTCTGCATTTGATCATGAGGTGTTCAAGATCAGGACAGCACCCCGACGAAACTGTTTGTGCATCCACACACCACCACTTGTTAGCCATTATGCACACACCACCTCCCCAGCGCTTCCCTTGACTCCTTTGTATTTATATGTATTATATATTTTGCACACATCAAAGTTTAGTGGCAAATGTGAGTGAAATACTCGCACTGTTGAGCCCTGCTACCATTGCCTTGGCAGGGCGGCCTGCCCCGTCAATGGGAGCCCTGCCCTCCCAAGAACGGCAAAGGAAAAAATGTAAGGATTAAGATTAAGATTGTTAGCTCTGATAACAGGTTGTAGTCAAGTAGCATATAGTGTGTTAAATGAATTATGTGCAGAAGACTCCAACCAGAAAAGCAGTGGAGCAGAATCGGTTGAATGTGGTAACTGTGATGTCCTCTGGTTGGGCGCTGTACTGCGTGACTTGTACTGCCATATTTCCGTACTGTATTCTTGTGGGATTTTCACTCCCGTCCCATCAAACATAATCCCGCCCCCTCCCAATTCCCACTCCAATTAGAAAAAAAAATCATGTCCCGTCCCAATTCCAGAAGAATCACTCCTTTCCCATCCCGTTCCCATGTTTTGTGTTTTGGGTACAGTCTCTCAGTTCTCTAAGGCCCTGAATCCTGAATCCCTGAATCCTCCAACCCTATTATTGCAGGGTTACCGACTTTGGGTACCTGGCTGGAGTGAGTTTTTGATGCCATGGGCTTAATCACACATAATGCACACTAAATCAATTCACCATCGTGTTTTAAAAAAGTATGCAGGCTAACACTTGTTGGGAGCAGGACTTTAGGTCTAATATTTAAGGATATAGCCTGACTATGCCACCCCGGGACTTCTGCCTAGGTAATTACTCACAATTTCACAATGTTAGACATACACTGACCCAATAAAGGACACAAAGTTCCATTCACACACTGTACGGTCTATGAGGAAGAGATATAGATATTTAATTAGCTAATTGAATACAAGTGTAGACATTGACTTAACATATTAAATACAAATCATAACAAATTACAAGCCCTCATTCTTATTCCTGCTTCCTTTGTCTCTGTGTTCCTCTGAAAATCTGATCGCTAATGCCAGGCCCTCGTCTCTCTCTCTTTTGCCTCCTTAAAGTATCTCAATAAACTCGTCATTTGGAATAGCAAAGTCTATTAAGTCATTCTTGAAAACATTCGTAGTCGCTAGAAAAACCAAATACCATTGCAGCACATTACTTTCATTCTTCTCTCTGCTGTGTACTTAACGTTAGCTAGCTAACCTAAGCTAGCAAGCTGTTTACATAGCTTAAGTAACTTTAAGCTTACTCTGTACCTTAAAGAGTATTTATTCATACAAATATCATAAAATGTTCAAATCGCGATTGCGCTTCAATTTCGATAAATTGTTCAGTCCTAGTTGTTAGGCTAGGTCATGTTTTGAAACACAAGCTACCAACTAACCCTTTAGAAGCAGGCAGTAGTTTGGGAAAGATGTCTTTGTATCCTCAGACTAGATTTTTATTTTTTACTTGAAAAATTGAATTGTCATTTCCTCCAGTCTGGATTTACAAATGCACTGCTTTGTCCTGTGGCTGGATATCCTTTGTCAATAAGCAGTAAAATCCCTTTTTAAATTAGTATAAGAGCTTGTGACATAGACATGCAGGGTTTTTATCTATATTTTATTTGTCTACAAAGCACTGAAAAAGACTGAAAAGAAACACAAAAAAATTTAAAGCTGAATATTGAATTAGGTGTTGGAACAATTTAATACCAGCTCGTCATCCATTCTGTGCACCTTATCAGTCATGGAAGCTGAGGACAAAGTTCATTTGTGTGCTAAAGGCGTTACCTACTGTATCTCTTGTAAAGGTAAAAACCCTACTGTGTAGGCAGAGGGAGAGGAAGGAAGAGTGAGCATTGCTTCCCCTCAGATTCAGCAATTCACTTTCAGAAATGAGTAGCTGTATAAAATTAGTTGTGTCTTTTTGGATTTAATCACCCTACAGGTATGTAAAGATATGTACCGCTTATCACCATAGAAAATAGTTTATTATCACTCAGTATTTTCCCAGGACTGCACTGCTCTATTACTGTGTGTTGCTCACAAAGCAGCAGCCTTTTGTTAAGGACTAAAACCATTTTCAGTAGACGAGCAGATGATGATCAACAATGTTGTTTAATGAGCAGTTAGTCCACGTTGCTTTTCCTTGGAAAATGGTAAATGGACTGCACTTATATAGCACTTTTCTAGTCACTTTGTGAATACAGAGAGAATCTTCTGATGATTGGTTTTGACTAGTGGTAGAAAAACATAAGGTGCCAGAAGACAATAAAACTGTTGAAGAAGGAATATAGACTCTAAAGATGGTCAGTAACACTTTTTACCTGACATCTGTTGCTATCTTAGATTTGCAAAAATATGCAAAAATGTAACTATGTAAAGCATTTTACTGCCTAGAATAAAAACAGCAGAAGCTATGATGAAGAGAGACTATTGAAAATTAATCTCTAATTTTGCATTGAGGTGGTAATTAAAAGTGTAATTAGACAGAAAAAGATCTATATAGGCTAAACTGACTGCTCAATGCATCAGCTATAAAGAAAGCAAATTTCCAAAATAAAATATTGTGTTCTACAGCTGGATATAATAGTCTGAAAATAAGTTTAAAACCCTGAGAATTGACTTCATTTGAATCATTTTTTAAAATGCCAAACATTGACAACTTTCTTTGATAGACATTTAAGACATGGTCAATAACAACATCAATAGAAATGTTGGATACAAGTAGGAGTTATTGGCTATCAAAAATTACTAAAAATGTTAAAATTAAAAATAGAAATAATAAGTAACTAATTATTGCATAAATTGATAGGATTTATTTATTTACATTAAATCCACCTCGGGGCACCAGATAGCCAAATAGTTAAATTAGTCTCATAAAATATACTAATTATCAATTTGGAACCTTAATTAATAATGAATTGTAGTAATTAAGCTACAATCAAATTACCATATCAATACTTAGTAGAAGTTGAAGGATTTGGAGTTCTGCAGTGAGAGGTTGGCAATACTCACTTTTGTACACCATTAAAAAAGACCAGCAAAATATTCAGTGTTCAAAAGTATTTGAACAAATACCAAATGAAATGACAAAACACAAACTCTAACCTAATCTACCAACACTATGTACGTGTGTGAAACAATGCCAAGATGGCTGACTTAAGATACTTTAGTTCCTTGGTCTTAAGCCACATGGCTTAAAATAAAGAAACTAACAAAGATAGCGGAATCAAAGATGGTCTCCAGGACCGACCGCATGTCATGTGGGGGAGGTTAACAATGAAGCATTCCTTTATCTGAGGCAAAGTCAGAAGGTGTCTGATAAAGGGGGAGGTTAGCAAGTTGCATGCAAGTCAGTGAAATGTACCTACATGCGTGAACATGGTAATAACCACTTATCTGACTATAAACACACAGAACAACAGCACTCAAATGATACGTTTAATTTAATCTGATTAAATTAAACGCTTAGCCAAGCTGCAAGATGCAAGGTAATGTAAACTACGCCCAATTACATTACCAAGTCCAAGGGAAAAAAAAGAAGATGGCTTTGGTGTTCTGCTCATAAAGTCCTGTTGTTGTTATTAAGTTCCAGTAAATAGCAGTTGTCAGGGCTATGTAGTTTCAGTGTCGTTGAAGAGATCAGTTCCTTTGTTCTCCTTGCAGAGTTAGCTGGTTGATGCTAACTCTGTGCTATGGTTCCTTTTGTTGGTGAACCCAGCTGGCAGACCTTGTGTCATACCTGCTGGTGCTTGATCTTAAATACTTTGGTAGGCTCTCGTGTCGCTACCAAAGTTCAGTCCAGTGCAGGCCTGTGCTTCAGGAAGGCCTTATGGAGGTCAGATAACTGAACTGAGAAAAGCTGAGCTCAACTCCTTGAGTGAGGAGTTGGCTGAGAAGAGAAGACTGCTTTCTTTGGGAGTTCTGAGAAGACTGAATACTGAGACTGAAGACTCTCTCTCTCTGAGTGAGAGAGAGAGAGAGAGTAAGAGAGCTTGAGGTCAAGAGAAGTGTGCTTCTTTTGTATGGCCAGGTGACATTGCAGATTTTGGTCATGCAGTGACTAGTTGCAGCTGGAGTTGGAGATTTCACACTTAGGTGTGAAAAGGTGAGGTACGCTGGGAGACTGAGTTCAATGGCTCTCCTTTGTCAGAAAAACAGTAGCCAGTTGGTCTTGTCCTTCATTTTGAATGGGCTGAGCCCCAACATGAGTAATTCCTCCTATGTTGAAAAGCCAATGATAATGAGAACAGTGCCGCACCGACCTAATAATGTGGCTGGAACAGAGTAAGAAGCTCATCAGGTTAGGTTGACACACACAGCACAGAGTGCAGGAGTAGCACAGGTGTAGCACAGACTGCGGCTGACTGCTCCTGACTTGATGGTCAAACGTGAACTGCCGTTGACTGCTGAGAAACGACTGCAGTCAAGTCAGACACACTTCCCGCAGCATGACTGAGAGACAGCGTTGGACTTTTAGCAATTCATCAAATATATCAATGTCATTGAGGAAAACCTGCACAGCTGTTCTGTTATGTAGAAATATGACTGTTCCCCTCAATGTGTCAGACAAAAATATGATTTATAAGAGCTTTACTTCTCCAATAACAAACTCCTAAACTAAACTGATGAACAGCTTCTATCTGGAAATTATAACTATAGTGTTGATGAACAGATGTAAAACACAAGCTGTCAGGAAGAGGAGATCAAGTGACTGAAATCAACTTTGGAAGAGATAACCACAGCAGATAACTGATCTGAAGTGCTTAGAATAAAAACATACTACACGTCATGATGTCAGTGAAGGTTTGAGCCAATCAGGACAAAGTGCTGTCGTCACAGAGGTGACTCCAAGTCGGTGCAGCCGGAGAAAAGCAACTGCTGAAAATGAGCAAAAAACTGCAGGCACCTTACTCCAGTGAGGTTTTAAATACATGTGACATGGTGACGTTGTACAGTGCCGGCATAAGACAAAATTTCTAACAAGCATGCATTGTTTTAAACCCAGCATGCATCACGTCAAGTCAGCGCTGCGTATTGCTGCATGAAGTTTGGTATTTGTCCCAGTAGAATACAAATACAAATCTGACCTGAATGTTAGCTAGTTCACCCTACCATTTGCTCTCTTTGTCTCCTTTCTTTCTTTCTCTCCCTTTTGGCCCAACTGGGTATTTTGCAAATTTAAAATGTTGCAGCAGCGTCTATAACTGTCCCACGGTGGGCTGCTATAAAATATGCAGTACTGTGCAAAAGTTTTGGGTAGCAAAGGTAAGGTGAAGTCAAAAATAATTCCACGATTGATTTTTATTTATCTTGTAACCTCATGCAAAGTGCAATAAACAGAAAAAACCTAAATCTGATCAATATTTCCTATGACCCCCTTCCACTACCCCCTTTGCCTTTAAAACAGCTCCAGTTCTCCTCATGGAGTGGATTTGTTCCACCATCTTTGAGAAGTTGTCTCAGTTCTTCTGTGGATTCAGGCTGTTTCAGTGCCAAGACCATCTTAAGTAAACATTTGGCACAGTACTGTGTTTGTGTTTCGCTTTAGCTGGGTCCATTCTCATGACTAGCATACAGCTCTCACCTGACACCAAAGTGGAGAGAATTGGAGTGATTCACACTGCCTGCCTCACGCTGTGGCTCTGCCCTCTGTTTTCATCAAGTATCTAACTCCACAGTTAGTTTTGTGGTTTGGTCATTTTAAGACAAGATCTGGTTGTAAAGTTTACAGACTGTTGCTCTGTTGCTACTGCAGTGCTCTATATGTGAACTGTGAGGCAACTGAAAGAACTTTGACAATTCGTCCATTGACTTTCTGTGAGTTGAATCAGGGTCTTCCTGACTGATGCGTTAAATAGTCGACATTTAGGGGGCTACCCTAAAATTGACCTTATATATCTCACTTAGGAGTAAAAAAGGAACATTTAAATTTGACAGAAATAGTGATTTGATTTGTATCGTGATATATATCAATATTGAGTAATATGAAAAACTTGTTGCACACAAGAGCTGAGCCCATGTGTAACTTAAGATAAAGTACTGTGTTGTTAAGGAGCAAACCCCAGCTAGTACTAAACTTTTGCTCAAATGATAACTCCGTATGCAAGTCAAGATTTGTTGTATTTGCCATGTGGGCCGTGTCTGTGATAAAATGTTTCAAGCCCATTTGGGTTCCTTGTAATGTCAGGCATGCTGGTGACAATGGGGAGAGAAACAAATGGATAAATTATATGTCATCATAGAAATTATGGTTTAAGTTTTTAAAGCTAATTAAACCACTTGCACTTGCTCATTTGCTGTAACACAACACATTTTTCAAGTGTTTGTTGCCCAATAGTAATTTGGTTGAGATTCAGACTGATGGTTCATTATGGTGATTGGTTTTGTAAAGAAATAGATATAACTATGTTGAATTTTAACTTGTTACTTTGGGATTTGAAGAATCAGAAGTGAATCGGGGTCATGAGTTTAAAAGTATGAAGAGCCAATGTACTAAACAGAAGACCCAGAATGCCTTTGACAGTGATGTCCCGATTATGTAACTACTGGACTAGAAAACTCTCTGTTTGCATTCAGTGGGCCATGATAGACAAGCTTGTTGCTCAGTCAGACTAAGTAGTTTTTTTTAGCTGGTAGCCTAGATGGCTTGGAAAGAGCACTACTGCCTATGGAGGGCCAGTATCAAGAGCACTGCAGTAGTTTAGGTGTCTGTTATGAAGACATACACAGCATGTTGTTTTCTTATAAGGGATTCTCACTTCAGCAGTGTTGCACGTTAAACTATAGAATGTTTTTGTCAACAAATTAAAATTAGTTGAGAATTTATGATCAGAATGTAAAATAACACTCAGGCTTATGACTAGAAGTTGTAGCTAAGTCCAAGTCTA
This sequence comes from Lates calcarifer, assembly GCF_001640805.2. NCBI lineage: Eukaryota > Metazoa > Chordata > Actinopteri > Centropomidae > Lates > Lates calcarifer. Next base: position 42,957 of record NC_066838.1, on the reverse strand, counting down.
ATTTCTTTTTAGCTCAGATATACAGTATCATTGCTCAAATGTGAATTAATGAATAATAGAATGTTTTTCCATTATGTAACTTCCGCAGACTTCATTCTCAAAAGGAGAAGACTTTCTGACGTTGTGTGAAAAATAACAGTGTGGGTGGTCTTAAGTGCTGAAGTTGAAGGCAACTGGACTTCTTTTAGGTTTCTTGAAGACGTTTCACCTCTCATCCGAAAGGCTTCTTCAGTTCTGAAAAATCTTATTGAATATCGTAACCGCGAATTACCTCAAAATATTTTAAGGCTATATGTCCACCCTTACACCCAGACGAGACTGATGTTTTCTGCAGGTCTTAGTCTAGAGTTAGATTTATTTTTAATCCCGACTTTGCCTGTTATAAACACTTTGGTGAAAACATCATTCTTCATTAATTTTCTTTAAGGTAGAGGAAATTACAACTCATGATGTACATGCTTTATTTTTTCTACAGGTCACTAATTTACTTCACTCAACAAAGCCAGTCAGCTCTCTATTAACTAGGCAGCTGAGTTGCCCTGACTGATATTCCCCTGGTGCCATTCTTCTGCGGTCACACTGTCCAACATAACCAGCATCAGATTGTGTGGGACATTCCCTGGACATTGACCAAATCTTGTGCTGCTGCCATCTTGACACTCCAGAGGGACTTTGATCAACAGGTCTCCTCTCCATAGGAACTGTGAGGGGCCGCCATTAAAAGGAACATGTGCTAGAAGTTGAACATCTTTCCTTAAACGTCTGGTTGGCTTTGACTGTAGAAGATGAGCAATGAGGATGAGTTCTTCGATGCCGTCACAGGTGGGTGCTCAGTGGGAGAGTGTGTGTGTTTGTGTTCTGGAAATTGCAGTTTTGTTAATTTTTATGACAGATTTTTCTATGCAATTCATGTCAGAGATGATTATTTTCACTATGTGTTATTCCTGTCAGTAATTTGGACTATAAAACTAGAAAACAGTGCAACATGTCCATGACAGCCAAGCCCAACCAAACCTAAGAGCTTTAAAATGAATGTCAGCAGATTCTGTTTTATCTGAGTGTATCCGGTCCAAAATATAAAAGATATTAAAAATTACTGTAAAGCAGCAGAAGCTGGAATGAAGAAACCTTAATCAGAATAGTTTACAATTCAACTCATTATTGCCATTCTAAAATCAGCAATGCTGTTTGTAGACGAAATAGCCCACATGATGCCAGGTACCCAGTTCTTGGAGTTCTCTGGATTTTAATACAACTGTTGATGTTGGTGTCTACCTAAATATTTATTTTATAGCTTCTGTCCATAAGGAGAATTCTTGACAGATTTGTGAAATGTAATTTTATTGGGTATTAGGGCTGTCACCTTTTAATCCAAAATTTGAGCATTTGTTCCAATTTGGGTGAAAAGTTCTGATTTGAACTGCAACAAACTGTTAGAAGTAGTTGGAATAAAATTGCAGGTTATTTCAAATTTGTTCAGTCTTGATTTTTTTGAAAAAGTGACAGCCCTATTGAATGGTGATGTTTATGAGGATCTTATTCTCTCATCAGGAGTGCGTGGCACTGTTCCAAATCAGATGGCCTGTTTTGCCATCATATTGAGAGAGTGGAATGGGAGTTAAACGAATTCCCCCCGTCTTTTGCTTTATTTATGATTTTATTTTATGTGGTATCAGATTTCTGGAGGGATTAGATAAATAGTCTTCCATGTCAACACCTGTGTGGTGTCATGCAGCTAATATTACAGTTGAGAAATAAGAGCATATAAAGAAGTTAGTTTGGTGATGTGATGAACATTTTACTGTAACAGAAACCCTGCAGTTACCAGCCTCAGTCCATTTAAAAGGTTGTGTATACAGGGCACAGCAAAGCAGGGTGGGGCTGTCACAACAATAATTAGCAACATTATTGTTGTTCCTTTACAGTCAGTTGTGTCCTTGTGTGATATTGATGCTGATATGCAGTCATTGTTGTGTTACTATAATTATGTCTTTTGCTGGCTGTTGTGTCCATGTAAATATGAATAAATGAGTCAAAGTGTGTGTGTGTGTGTGTGTGTGTATGTCCTTGTGTGTCTGTCCACCTATCTCTGTGTTATTGTTATGAACGTCTTACTAATCAGATACAGACCATGACAAATGTTATATTCATTAGTAGACGTGCACAGGGTTAGCTGTGATCATCATCAAGTGGCATCCAACTTGCCTGAGCAACCTTTCTCATCACTATCAGTTTGACAGTTTCACTAATAACAATCGCCAATCCTCCAAAACAGTTAGGTGGGATGAAGTAAAATCAAATCAAATGTTATACTAGTAAGCTATACTTGTAGCAATAGATATTGATGAGTGTAACAGAAATATCTTTTATGACTCACCCGATATGGTAAGAACACATACCTGGTACCCTTTGACGTCATACTGACAGCTGAGAATGTGTTTGCTGAATGATAATGAGCCATTTAGTCTATTTTAAGCTGCTGTTAAGGCCCCACCTTGAGTTCACCAAAGCCCCACCCTGCAGCACTAAGTGCTCACTTGCCACTTTCTCACTACCACCCATTTGTAGGTATACAGTGTATTTTATTTTTTATATTAACCGCATTTTATTCCAGCTGTTGCAAATATTTAAACGAGATACCATGGTTTATTTGGTTGCACCATGATCATTTTCATGCATTTTACCATTATTCAACCCAGAATCATAACCATAAATTTAAAAGTTAATTGAGTTTTTAAAGACACCTGCTGCTGTGTCAGTGAAGAGGTTGGTTAGTGTATACAGTTTCAGGCAATCAATAAAATTTGCTAGTCAAACCCAGGCAAGAAGATCCTGATGCAAAATGGTATGCAAATTTATAACATTGTCTATGACTGTCACATGTCACAAACAGAACACTAATATTTGACCCAAAAACAACCGCCAGCAAAATCATAGAGCCCCTTATATCTCTTTCATTAGAGTACTAGTTTTTAACATTACTCCCTTCATCTCTTAGCTGTTCAACACACTGACAAATAAACAGGTATTACTGCACAGATCATTGGCTGTTGTGAGATCTAATGGAACTATAACCTGATATCACATTTTGTTTCCCATAGGCCTCGATTCAGACGAGTCGTATGAAGGGGTGTCAGAGGCCAGTTTCAAAGATGCACTGGTGTTTGACAGCAGCAGTCAAAAGAACAATGGATCAGTGCCTCAGGAGAATGGCATCAAGAAACACAGGTACTTCTGCATTCCTGCTCCACATTCCATTTGCAGTGTGTGTACTTCTATGTTTGTAACTGCATTATGTCTTGTGGGCAGGGCCACAACTTTTACTGGCAAGGATTCAATGCCATTTCATTAATAGCTCTGTATTTGATCTTGTTTTTAGAAAGTCACATAACTGAAATGCACGCTGCCATTTTACCATGAAAAATAACATGGTTGCAAGCCCACCCTGGCACACTATGCAAAAATGGTTGGGTTCTCAGAGAGTAGGAGTGAATTTCAGCAAGAAATATTAGGATATTAATTCACAAGCTTTAAGACTGGTGTGACTTGCTCTAGATGTGAAATATTAACATCTCTTTTTAAAAGTGTGTGTGAGAGAGTAAAAAGTAGGAGCCTTTTTCATGACTGACAATGAGGGACTCTTGCCTGGCTAACAGACCAGATAGACCACATGCTCAGTTTATCTGCAACCTTGGTTTTCCCTCTAGCCAGTTTGTTAGATGAGATACTGCTTATACTCATCCACATGACTGAGCTGACAGCAGGCATGAGAGAACAGAATGGCCTTCTTCTCTCTCTGTGTCTGTGTTTCTATATCACTCTCATCTGTGGAAATATGTTTGGATGCCAAAGACTTAAGGTCTTTTATTAAGTAAGTAAAGTTTATTTGTATAGCACTTTTCAAGACAGAGCAGTCACAAAGTACTTTACAGTAGAAACATTTAAAAACCACACCATAAAAACATAAAAGGAGACATAAATAGGCAAACATAACAAACATACACACAAGGCACTACTCAAATTCAACAAATATATTTTTAGCTGCCTTTTAAAAGATGCCACCAAGTCAACAGTACGAGGTGTGGGTGGCAGGTTGTTCCACAGCTTAGGAGCTAAAATTTGGAAGGCATGTAATTCTGCGCCTCACCCCATAAGGCCATAAAAGTGAAAACCAAAATTTTAAAATGAAATCTAAACTTGACAGGAAGCCACTGCAAACGCTTTAAAGGTGGGGTGATGTTGGATGATTTGTGGTCGCGAGTTAGAAGCCTCACAGCAGTGTTTTGTACAGGTTGGAGGCGATTAATTGACTTTTTGTTCAGACAAGAAAACACTGCATTACAATAAACCAAATGTGGATTTGAGATGAAGGCATGGGCGAGCATCTCTTACTTTTTGAGACAACAGTCCTGAGTTTAGCAGTATTTCGTAAATTGAAGAAACAAGATCGGGTCAGGGACTTGACATGAGAATCAGACATCATGGATTGGTCCAGACACATGTTGAGTAAAGTTGAAGGATTCTATCAGATTAAGAAAGTCAAAGGCAACAGTGCATGAATCATCATCGATGTGAAGTTTGAAATCTCCATGCAGTAAAATTCTTTCCAGCTTAATAGTTGATGATAGTCACAAAAGTCAAATAAAAAATTGCCTGCTGATCCTGGTGGTTTGTAAATTAAAATAGAGAAGATTGATCCGACCAGTCTTCATCATCTGCACTTCAAAAGAGTTAAAAGAGTTAAAAGTGAAAGCCTGCTTTCCCACCCTCTGCCCTTTGATGACAGACATTATTAATACTTCACTCCAAACTGGGACAGTACCAGCCATTCTCAAAACCGCCTTAGTCACTCCTATCTTTAAGAAGCCTGGTCTGACAATATCAGCAACTACCAGCTGATCTCCAACCTCCCTTTCCTGAGCAAAATCCTGGAAAGAGCAGTTTCCACTCAACTACAACAATAAATGTCTGACCATGAGTTCTATGAGCCCCTTCAATCTGGCTTTAGGGCCCATCACAACACAGAGACTGCCTTAGTGAAGATCACAAATGATCTTCTTTTCACTGCTGATTCTGGCCACATCAGCATCCTAGTACTCTTGGACCTTTCTGCTGCATTTGACACAGTTTCCCACACCATCCTCCTCAATCGCTTCTCCACACACCTTGGCCTCACTGGTACAGCTCTCCTGGTTTCAGTCCTACCTATCCAGCCGGCAACAGTTTATCACCATTGATGGCTCTGTCCTTGGTCCCCTTCTCTTCACTTTCTATATGCTCCCCCTTGGTAAAATCATCCGCTGCCACGGTCTGCAGTTCCACTGCTATGCAGACGACAACCAGTTGTACCCCAGTACATCACCATCCACTCAGCTCCCTCCACAGTCCCTCGTCAGCTGCATCCTCGAAATAAAAACCTGGATGACCACTAACCTTCTCAAACAGCAATAAAACTGAGCTCATGGTCATGGCTCCCACAGTGCTGCTCCAGAGGGTTGGAGATTTTCTCCTCCATGTGGACAGCTGCTCCATTTCTCCTTCCTCAGAGGCTTGTAGCGTCATCCTTGACTCCACCCTGTCTTTTGAGTCACACATTAAATCCTGTAAATAAATTAAATACTGTAATGGAGTCCTGTTTGGGGTCCTCAAGAAAGCCCTCAACAGACTCCAGTACATGCAAAACTCTGCTGCCAGGGTACTAACCTGCACTAAGCTTTGGCAGCACATCACCCCCACCTTCACTCACCACTCACACTCACACTGACTTCCGGTTTAGTACTGCATCATTTACAAACTCATCCTGCTTGTCTATAAATCACTCCACAACCTCGGTCCACAGTACCTTTTGGACCTCCTCCGCCAGTATATCCCTTTACAGAACCAGCGGTGCTCTGACTCAGGCCTTCTATCTATTCCCTGCACCAAAACATGGTCCTTTGGTGATAGAGCCCTCAGTGTGGCAGCCTTCACCCTTTGGAACTCTCTCCCAATGGAGATTTGCCATGCTATATTGTTGGTCACTTTTAAGTCTGCTCTAAAAAGTCACTTATTCAACCAGGCCCTTGGCACTTAGTCTTATTTTGTTTGGACATCGCCTTTGTAAAGTGTCCTTGGGTCTTGTGAAAGGCGCTATATAAATTATGATAAGAATTATTATTATTATTATTGTTATTGTTATTATTAAAAGAAGAGGCATTCACCAACTTACAAGGTAAGGGTATACTTAAAAATGACAGCAAGTCCACCTCCACGTCCTGACATCCGTGGAATGGTCAAAAAAGCACAGTCTGGAAGGCATAGTTCAATGAAATTAGAGAAATCCATATTTCACTGCCATGTTTCGGTTAAGAACATAAAATCCAATTTTCCCCTGAGGAATAGATCATTAAGAACAAAAGCCTTATTTGATTTGATCTGTCATGCTGATCGGCAAGGGCACAACAGCGCCAGGTAATGTAGGAGGGACACGGCCTAGATGAGCAGTACACACTCCACGGGATTTCCAAATGTCACTCACCCTAAACTGGGGGACGATACTGTAATCTCTCACATTCTCACGAAACACAGACCTTAGATGAGAAGCCCTAATGTGGCCAGCGAAGGGAACACGCAAGTCCGACATGGAAGAGTCCAACTCAGGACACGCCAGGAGGAGGAGACGAGGAGTTAACTTAACACAACTTAGACCTTTTGAAGCTTTTAGTGCTTAAACAAACATTAAAGATGGTGAAAAACTGGGTGGCCAGTGAAAACAACTAAGCTGTTGAGTTTTGTAGCTGAGAATTACTTTTAGGCAGTCAGTTCATCTTGAGATGTCAAATCTGATCCTTAAAGAAAATACTAAGTACGAAGTGTCAGAAATTGGGGAAGCTGTTTTTGTGCATGCCCTTCATTCATGCCCAGTGATTCTTTCTTAATTTCATTTCAGGACATCATTACCTGCAGCCATGTTTTCCAGAAATGCTGTCAGTGTGTGGAGTATCCTGAAAAAATGCATCGGACTGGTAAAGACCCACAGATTAATTGTTACTTTTCTTTACACAGTGTGTAGGTGACAGAATATATTAGACCACAACCAGGCTAGAGAATGCTAGTGAGGCCCGCCACACATATCTAAAACAAAATGAAATTTTTTATACCTGGTACATGTCAAAAGTTTATTGATGCAGTAACAGGCCAGCAGTTGTTTCAACTTTGTATATATTATTACATTATCTTGCTTTAGACTCCAGTAGTCTTTTTTATTTTGCATTGACCAGATTCAGTAGAACAAAAACAGAGAGCATTTAAGAAATTCAGCTGATTTTAAACAAAATATTCTGATAGTTGAGCTTGAAATCTTAAATCCATACTTCATGTTTTGTGCTTTTCATAGGAGCTGTCCAAGATCACGATGCCTATTGTCTTCAACGAGCCTCTAAGCTTCCTTCAGAGAATCACAGAATACATGGAACACACTTACCTCATCAACAGAGCCTGCTCGCTGTCTGACTCCATCGAGCGCATGCAGGTCAGAGCACAACTGACACACACACACACACACACACACACACAAAAAAAAGAAAAATAAGACAGAAAAATCATGTTCACTGTATAGTGCATTAAGTAATGTAAGCATATTGAGTCTCATGAATAAATCCTAAAGTGTAATAATAACTTACTAATAATAATAATAAAGTGTCAGGTGAGGAAGGTTAAACCAGTACTTGGTATGCAAATCTGACACAGTCACACGCACTCATGGACTCAGACAACCTCCAGAAAATTAATGTGAGAAGATGCAGCATGGAAATAAAAACACACACATAAAAACATTGTAATGTCACAAATACACACACATACACACACTAACATGTTCTGTTTAAAGAGTACGGACTAGATCTGTTCTATATCTACAGTGCCTCAAGATAACGTCTGTCGTGAATTGGCGCTATATAGATAAAATTGACTCGACTGTGATTGCTTGTCTTCAGGCAGTAGCTGCTTTTGCTGTGTCAGCAGTTGCATCTCAATGGGATAGAACTGGAAAACCCTTCAACCCTCTGCTGGGGGAGACCTATGAACTCACCAGGTGCACACACACTGACCAACACATGCACACACACCTACATATACACAGAGAGAGAGAGAGAGAGAGAGAGAGAGAGAGAGAGAGAGAGAGAGAGAGAGACCTCTTTTTAAGGTCACCTATTGAAATAGTGCATTTATCCTTTTTTTCACTGCTTCTTCATACAGAGAGGAGCAGGGTTTCCGGCTGGTATCAGAGCAGGTATCCCATCATCCCCCAGTCAGTGCCTTCCATGCAGAGAGCCTGGCCGGGGACTTCATCTTCCACGGCTCCATCTACCCCAAACTCAAGTTCTGGGGCAAGAGTGTTGAGGCTGAACCTAAAGGGACCATCACATTAGAACTACTCAAGTGAGTCTGAAAAGGAGGGTGGTGAAAATGAGAGTGTTGAATGAGAGTGACACACTACTTTAAAATATACTATATTGTACATATGTACATATGTGTATATATATATATATATATATTCACATTTCTCCGCCTATATATATATATAATTAATAAAATGAAATGTGCAATGGATCTTAGCAGCAGAGGAATGTACTAAACATATGCTTTCTCTTTTGTTTTCCTCTCTTTGTTTGGTCTTATTCTACTTTATTCTGTTATCCTGCTTTCTGCATTATCCTGTCATTCCTTAATGCTGTTTTATTTTCCTCTCCTCTTCCCTGTCCTTCATTCCCTTTGCTTCTTCCATTCCTGCTCCTCTTCCCCAGGCACAACGAGGCATACACTTGGACTAACCCTTACTGCTGTGTACACAACATCATCCTAGGCAAACTGTGGATAGAACAGTATGGCACAGTGGAAATAGTGAACCACAGGTATGTAAATGACACTTGAATGATGTCTGCAAGTTGTATTTCTAATAATGAGCACATAGAATAATTTAACACACTATGGGAGCTGAGTGCATTATAATTACATAATTTGTAGGCTGTAGCGACATCGGCATTAGCCTGATGTCATCTTGGCACCTATTATCAAACTATCACACTTCACTTAATAGAAAAAGACATGAACTGAACTGCACCAAGGTTAAAGTACGGTCACTGAGAATTATTCAGTTCAATTCAATATATTTATATAGCGCCGAATCACAACAAAAGTCATCTCAAGGCACTTTTCATGTAGAGCAGGTCCATACTTAAAATAGGTATTTACAGAGAGAGACCCAACAAATCCCACCATGAGCAGTACTAGGCGACAGTGGCAAGGAAAAACTTCCTTTTAAGAGACAGAAACCGAACTTAGGGTGGGCAGCCATCTGCCTCGACTGGTTTGGGGGGGTCATATAAAACGTAAGGTGATGCCAATATTACAGCAGTAGTAATGATAATAGTGATAATTAAAGTATTGACTGCTAACATAGCAATACTAATAAGTTTAAGTAATTTCTAATTATAGCCGCAGGTGTTGAGTGGAGAGAGAAGCTCAGCGCATCATGGGAGATCTCCCGGCAGTCTAGGCCTATAGCAGCACAACTAAGGGATGGTTCAAGCCTGAGCCAACCCTAACTATAAGCTTTATCAAAGAGGAGAGTTTTCAGACGACTCTTAAAGGTACAGAGGGTGTGTGCCTCCCGAACCGAAACTGGGAGAAGGTTCCACAGTAGAGGAGCCTGATAACTGATGGCTCTTCCTCCTATTCAACTCTTGGAAACTCCGGGAACCACCACTAAACCAGCATTCTGGGAGCGCATAGTCCTAGTGGGATTGTAGGGGACTATGAGATCTTTAAGGTAAGATGGAGCCTGACCATTAAGGGCTTTTTATGTGAGGAGGAGGATTTTGAATTCAATTCTGGATTTGACTGGGAGCCAGTGTAGAGAAGCTAACACAGGAGAAATATGGTTTCTTTTCCTAGTTCCTGTCAGTAATCGTGCTGCAGCATTTTGAATCAGCTGCAGAGTCTTTAGTGACTTGTTGGGGCAGCCTGATAATAATGAATTACAGTAGTCCAGCCTAGAAGTAACAAATGCATGGACTAGTTTTTCTGCATCCTTTTGAGACAGAAAATGTCTCATTTTGGTGATATTACGCAGGTGAAAGAAGGCAGTCCTAGAAGTTTGTCTTATGTGTGAGTTAAAGGACATCCTGATCAAAGATGACTCCCAGATTCTTTACAGTGGAGCTGGGAGCCAGGACAATGCCGTCTAGTGGAACTACATTATTAGAAAATGTATTTCTGATGTGTTCAGGACCAAGTACAATGACTTCAGTTTTATCTGAGTTCAGTAATAAAAAATTGCTTGTCATCCAGGTTTTAATGTCCCGAAGACAATCCTGGAGTTTGGCTAGATGATTGGTTTCATTAGGCTCCATTGACAGATAAAGCTGTGTATCATCTGCATAACAATGGAAATTTATGGAGTGTTTCCTGATAATATTGCCCAAGGGGAGCATATACAAAGTGAAGAGGATTGGTCCAAGCACTGACCCTTGTGGAACTCCATGTCTAACTTTTGTGTACCTGGAGGTGTAGTTGTTAACATGTACAAACTAAAGCCTATCAGATAGATAGGACTTAAACCAGTTTAGTGCAGTTCCTTTAATACCAATAAAGTGCTCCAGTCTCTGTAAAAGGATGTGATGGTCAATCATATCAAAAGCAGCACTGAGATCTAACAAGACAAGTACAGAAACAAGTCCGTTGTCTGATGCGATCAGGAGGTCATTTGTAACTTTTACAAGTGCTGTCTCTGTGCTGTGAGATTTTATCATTAAAAAAGTTCATAAAATCATTGCTGCTGAGGGTTAAAGGGATGTGTGGATCTATAGAGCTGTGACTCTCTGTCAGCCTGGCTACAGTGCTGAAAAGAAGCCTGGGGTTGTTCTTATTATCCTCTATTAATGATGAGTAATAGGCGTCTCTTGCATTACAGAGGGCCTTTTTATATCTTTTGACACTATCTTGCCAGGCTAAGTGGGATTCTTCCAGTTTGGTGGAACGCCACACTCTTTCAAGCCTACGTGCTGTTTGTTTCAGTGTACAGGTTTGGGAGTTGAACCATGGAGCTTGCCTCTTTCTCTTTATTGTTTTCATTTTTAGGGGGGTGAAGGAATCTAGAGTTGTACGTAGTGAGTCTGCAACGCTGTCTACAAGATGATAAAGCTGGGAGGGAGTAGCTTCTGCTAAATTAAGATGAGGCACTGGACCTAAGTTAGTGGGAATAATTTCCTAGAATTTAACTACTGCATGATCTGAAATATTTCTAGTCAGGATGTTTATTGCTGATAATACAGCAATATAAATTCGAAAGTGATTAAAAAGTGGTCTGATAGAACGGGATTCTGTGGGAAGACTGTTACATGTTCAATGTCAATAGCATAAGCTAAAACAAGAGAGTGTGACTCAAACAGTGACTGGGTTTATTTACTGAAGAAAAAGCAGAGCTAAGGCTGTCATTATTGACATCAACATGAATATTGAAGTTGCCTACGATAATTAACTTTATCTGTTTTAAGTACCAAACTCGACAGAAACTCTGAAAATTCAGATAAGAAATCAGAGTATGGACCAGGAGGACGGTACACTACAACAAATAGAATTGGCTTTAATGTTTTCTACCATGGGTGGGACAGACTAAGAACAAGACTTTCAAATAAATTATAATTTAGGTTTAGCACTAATTAGTAAGCTGGAACCGAAAATGGCTGCGACTCCACCTCCACAGCAGGTGTCTCGGGGAACGTGAGTATTAAAATGACTGGGGGGGTGGGTTCATTCAGGCTAACATACTCATCCTGACACAGCCAGGTTTCAGTCAGACAAAATAGATCAAGATGGTAATCTGATCTATGAGAGAGAGAGATGAGAGAGATCTGATATTGAGTAATCCACATTTAATTATTTTATTTTGCTGTACATTTGAATTGGCTGTGTTGATTTTTATGACATTATTGTGACTAACTCCTCTTTTGTTAACCTTTGATTTAGTTAATTTAAATGGTTGGGGGGCAGACACAGTCTCTATGGAGTAATGGGGGGGGTGACTGCTCTAAAGGAGGCACAGAGAAGTGTGTAAGACTGCAGCTCTGTCTCCTGGCCTGAACTCTGGATTGTCAGGGCTTTGGCTTCCTAATAAACTCAGATGTCAGATTTCTAGATATGAGAGATGCTCCATCAAAAGTGGGATGAATGCCATCTCTCCTAACCAGACCAGGTCTCCCCTTTGATAGACTGAGCCACAGCCACCACACAGGAAGGAGGAAGAATAGTTTCTGGGATGGTGATGGGTGCTGGGGGTTCTGACTGACAGGACAGAGCATCGGGTTTCACATTCTTCGAGCCAGGCCTGTAGGACAGAGTGAAGTTAAACTGGGTCAGGAGTAAGACCCATTGGGCTTGACGGGGACCGAGCCTCCGGGCTGACTGGAGGTATGCTAGGTTCTTATGATCAATCCAAACCAGGAATGACACTTCAGTCCTCTCCAGCCAATGCCTCCACTCTTCCAAAGCCAGCACCACAGCGAGGAGTTCCCGGTTTCCTATGTCATAGTTGCACTCTGTGGGAGAAAGACAATAGGAAAAGAAGGCACAAGGGTGAAGTTTGTGTATCTAAAGTGGAATGCTGGACAGAACCACCCCCACGCCAGAGTCCAAAGCGTCCACCTCCACAGTAAACTGTCTGGATGAATGAGGATTGGGGCTGAGGTAAACAGTGACTTGAGAGTGTTGAAGGCCCCATCGGCCTCAGAGGACCAGGAAAATAGAGTTGAAACTGAGGTGAGTGTGGTGAGTGGAATTACTATCTTGCTGAAGTTAGGGATGAACCTGCGGTAGAAATTAGCAAAGCCCAGAAATCTCTGAAGTTGTTTCCGAGTATCAGGCTGGGGCCACTCCACCACTGCCTTCACCTTCACAGGGTTTGGTTTCACCTGTCCACACTCCACCAAAAATCCCAGAAAACTCACAGAGGACACATATAATTCACATTTCTCCGCCTTCACAAACAATTTATTCTCCAGCAGCCTCTTGAGCACTGACCTGACATGATGTTGATGTTCAGCAGGAATCTGGGAGAAGATGAGGATGTCATCCAGGTACACTATGACAAAACGGTTTATCATGTCCCGCAGGATGTCATTAATGAGAGCTTTGAAGACAGTGGGGACAGCAGGGGCATTCGTGAGACCAAATGGCATCACCTGATACTCAAAATGGCCCAGGGGAGTGTTGAACACCGTCTTCTACTCATCCCCTTCCCTGATTCGCACCAGGTGGTAAGCGTTCCTGAGGTCAAGCTTAGTGACAACCGTAGCCTGATGTAGGGGTGTGAAAGATGAGTCCATGAGAGGAAGTGAGTATTTTCCCTTTATTGTTATGTTGTTGAGACCACGGTAATCAATGCAGGGTCGAAGGGAACCATCTTTCTTCTTAACAAAGAAAACCCCGCCTCCCAAATGGGAAGAGGATGGACGGATTAAACCAGCGGCCAGGGACTCGTGAATGTACCTCTCCATGCACTCACATTCGGGGCAGGAGAGATGGAACAACTGGATAGTGGGGAGTGGCACCTGGAAGCAGCTCAATAGCACAGTCATATGGTTTGTGAGGAGGAAGAGAGACAGCTCGGGACTTACTAAAAACCTCCCCTAAGTCATAATACGCAGGAGGAACCAGGAAGAGATCTAGGGGTTCGGAATCTGAGTAAGCAGAGAAATCATGATGGGTGACAGCAGAATGTAAGCAGGTGGTCTGGCACTTAGAGCTCCAGCTGAGGATGGTGCCGCTTACCCAGTCGATATGGGGATTATGGGTCTTAAGCCAGGGCTGACCAAGGATCAAAACTGCTTGAGGTGAGGGGATCAACAAAAACTGAATTCTCTCCTAATGATTACCAGAAGTGAGTAGAATAATGGGGATGATCTGGTGAGTCACTTGGGCAAGTAGTCTGCCATCCAAGGCATTTACCTCCTTTGGCATAGGGAGATTCAGGACAGGTGATACCCAGGTGAGTGGCAGTGGAAGAGTCAAGAAAATTTTTGTCAGCCCCAAAATCGATCAGAGTGGTCTCCCACAGAAGAACAGCCTGCACCTGAGTACGGGAGAAGGAGTTACGTAGGGAGGGTGCAGAGACATCCACAGGAGTGGACAAAGGCATTGGCGGAAGACTGGGACAAACAGAGACAGAGTCACTAAACAGCTTACTCAAATAGAGACTCAGAAATGGTCAGAATTTACTGCAAGGGTTCAACTGAGAGGCCAGAAGTTACCACTAAGGCAGATGGAACAAACTGGCGTTGAGTGACGAGCAGACTAGGGTGATGAACGGGTGAGGATGAGTTAATAAGTTTCAGCTGTGCCAGTGCCACGCCACGCCCCTGTGGAATAAGCGCACACACACCTACACACAGAGGGAGAGGGCGGGAAAGAGACAAAACCAGGGCAGAAACTGAGGAAGAGGAGGGTGACCGTAACACTTCACTGACAAATATAGCTGTGTATCATCTGCATAACAATGGAAGTTTATGGAGTGATTCCTGATAATGTTGCCTAAAGGAAGCATATACAAGGTGAATAGAATTGGTCCAAGCACAGACCCTTGAGGAGCTCCATGTCTAACTTTTGTGTATATGGAGGAGTTGTCATTAACATGTACAAACTGAAGCCTATCAGATAGATAGGCCTTAGACTGCTTTAGTGCAATTCCTTTAATGCAAATAAATTGTAATAAGTATGAAATAGGATGGTCAATCAAGATCTAACAAGAAAAGTACAGAGGCAGTTCCATTGTCTGGTGTGATGACAGGGTCATTTGTAACTTTCACAAGTGCAGTCTCTGTGCAATCATGCAATCTAAATCCTGACTAAAAATCCTCAAATAAACTATAGTTGTGTAGAAAGTCACATAAGTGTTTTGCGACTGTTTTTTCCAGGATCCAGAGAGGGGAGATATAAGTCGGTAGTTAGCTAATGTGCCTGGATCGAGAGTAGGCTTTTTTTAGAAGAGGTTTGATTACAGCTACTTCATAAGAGTGTGCCACAGCCTGTTAGTAGAATATAGACAGATTGATCATATCCAGTAGAGAATTGCTAATTAAGAGTAAAACTTCCTTAAGCAACCTATTGGGATGGGGTATAGGAAGTTGATGGCTTAGATGAAGAAATTGTTGAAGTTAGTTCAGTAAGTGCCTTGCATAGAAAGCATGGCAACTTGTCATCACAACACCATACCTCTCAGGAGGGTTTATATTTATGGTTTTATTGCCCAGTTTTTTTTTTTGTTTTTTTTTATTAAAACCAACATACAAAATCCAATAAGCCAGCATTGATTTTTTTTAATTTCAGATTTTATGTTTAAAGCTCAGGTTGTGAAGAGATGTTAACTGGTTCTTCTCTTTTCTCCTGTAGCACTGGAGACAAGTGTGTGTTGAATTTCAAGCCCTGTGGGATGTTTGGCAAAGAGCTGCACAAAGTGGAGGGATACATCCAGGACAAGAGGTCAGAGTTTACTGATACATTAACTTCAGCATGAATATTGTAACATTTGTTATACTAATATAGTTCTTCCTTGTTCTCCACTCACATTTACTCTCCTTTTCTTGCTCTGCCCACTTGTCCTTTTCTAATATTTTTATTCCCTTTATCTTTTATATATATTGTATACCTTTGTCTTCTTCACTTTTTGTCTTCTCCTGCTTTTCACCTCTGTTGTTTCCTCATCTTGTCCTTCTTCTATGCTTTCTCTACTACTTCTTCCTCTCATCCACCTCCTCTGTCCTGTCTTTCTTTGTGTCCAGTAAAAAGAAGCGCTGTGTCATCTATGGGAAGTGGACGGAGTGCATGTGGAGTGTCGACCCTCAGACTTTCGAGAGCCACAAGAAGTCAGAGAAGAAAGGAGACAACAAGAAGCACAAACATGTGAGAACAAGTTAGAAAATATTTGTTATTGTTGCTGTTATGAGACTGGAATTTTTGTCTGCTGTTTTTCAAGGAAGCTCCCATTTTTAATGTGTATATAAAATATTTAAAAAACAGTATTGTGTTGCCTTCATTTCACCCAGATTGTGAATAACATTGGGTTGTTTCTATTCTGTAATTGCTGTCTTATGATTTTGGGGTTAGTCCTATTTATTTGTTGTCTTTTTATCTTGAGTTCTTGTTGGTGTCCACAGCGTTCTGTGTGCTCTTATCCAGGTAAACCAACAGGCTTGTGTAGGCTTGTGATGATGCTGTCAGCGATTCAGCTTTAGTATTATAGCTGCAAAATGTGTGTACGTAGCTTTCGATTTAAACCAATGTCTTTCACAAAGTTATGTGACCTTTGTGGTTGCATTTTTTAATATTTCAATAGTTAGAGTGAAGTGTTTTATTTCCAGGAGGAGTCCGAGGGAGCAGAGAACGATGACGCAGATGACATGCCCGAAGTCCAAGAAACGGTGTCTGTTGTACCAGGAAGCACTCTACTGTGGAGGATAGATTCCAGACCAGCTCACTCTGCTATGGTATAAAAATAAAAACGTGTGCACAGACAGACTGAAACACACAGAGGTACAAATCACACACCCCTGAGTCTCAGTGGCAAGAAATTTGAGTTAACATTTTGTTTCAAAGGAGGCTCCTGCACACATCAGGAGTGAATCAGTTGACAGTCAGTTGATTAAATGCTTTTCAGATACAAAAAATGCAGTGAATGGGTTGTTGCAGTCAATGGTTTATCTTAAATGTGAATGCTGATACTTGATTTTGATTGGTGATCAAACAGATTTGAATGTATATAGGACAAATGATTAATGACTTAGAGTTAGACAGACTTTATTGATCCCTTTGGGATGACTCCCTCAGGGATATTAAGTTTCCAGCAGCTTATACAGATAGACACAGCACACAGGACAGTTGCAAACGACAGTTTGCAAACAACAGACAGAAGCAGCACACAGGACAGTTTGCAAACAACACAAAATATAAATAGAGTAGAATAAGAATGAATTAAGATAAATATACTGAGTATATTGGACTGTATATGGCATTAAGGTAAATATAAATATACTGAACTGTATATGGCTGGCGGTGGATGAAGTTATTGAGTGTCCAGGTGGGTTATTGCACATTAAGTGGCTACCACTCTCTTCTGTCCTCCTCCTCCCCCCAAGTGAGGAGTCAGAGAGCGTGAGGGCATGTGTGTTGTCCAGTCCAGTTTGTTATCCATCCACAGCCTGAGGTATTTGTAAGAGTCCACAGCCTCCACCTCAGCTCCCTCTAACAGGACTGGTCGCGGTCTTGGTCTGGACCTCCCAAAGTCAATGACTAGCTCCTTCATCTTAGAGGTGTTGAGCTGTAGGTGGTTAGTGTGGCGCCATGCAGCAAAATCCCCCACCAGTCTCTGATACTCCTCCTCTCTGTCATCTCTGATGCACCCAATGATGGCTGTGTCATCGGCATACTTCTGTATGTGACACAGCTCAGAGTTGTAACAGAAGTCTGAAGTGTACAGGGTGAAGAGAAGAGGGGCCAGCACTGTGGCCTAGGGGGGCTCCAGTGCTGCTGACCACAGTGTCAGACGTGAGTAATGGAATACACATCCACATTTACATACACACACACTCAAAATCCTGCTCATCCTTCCCCCAGATGTACAACTTCACAAACTTTGCGATGTCTCTCAATGAACTGGAGCCTGGAATGGAGGCCATCTTGGCCCCTACTGACTGTCGCTTCAGGCCTGACATCAGAGCCATGGAGAATGGCAACATGGGTAATGTAATTTAAGAGTCTTCTCAGTGAAAAATGCATTTCTGGTTGCCTGAACAAACTAATTTGTTTGCCAGCTGTGCCCTACAGAAACCTTATATTCTTTTAAATAAATAAATTAAAAGCATGATGAGAAGTTACAGCTGACGTTCAGATTATTCTTTCAAGACTTTTCAGTAATGCTACATTTTGTTGCTGAATAATAAATGTAAAAGAATGGTGTATTAAAATTACTCCCAGTGAGACAAAAAGATTATTAATAATAAGACTGTTCTAAGAGTATACAACCTTATTAACTTGAAGTGAAAATGTATTGAAAAACTAGTCACTTTTACTTGATCCACAAGCCAAATGGTCTCAGGCAGAAACCACAGAGGCTGTGACTTGTTTTTGTGCAGATGAGGCGAGTAAGGAGAAGGAGAGACTGGAGGAGAAGCAGAGAGCTGCCAGAAAGGAGAGAGCCAAGAATGAAGAGGAGTGGTCTACTAGGTAGGAAACATGCACCTACACATACAGCTTCCAGTGCTCTCCAGTGTTCATTTAAATTAAATTAACCATCAGATGGTACAAACACAACATACCAATAATGTTGTTTATCAAGTACATCATGTTGCAGAAACAGCAAAAACCAGTTGAATGTCTGGACTAGACTTATAGTTCCACATGTGCTTTGACACCAATGCTGTGTTAAAGAAATGTTATACGCAAAATTGGGAAATTATGCTTTTTCTCTTTTCTTTTGAGAGATGGGTGAGAAGGTTAATAATATGCTCATGTTGGTTCATTCAATATGTATCCACAACCAGCTGCCAGTTAGCTTGGTTCAGCATAAAGAGTGGAAACATGAGGCTATAGCTAAACTGTCTGTCTTCAAAGGTAACAAAATTTACCTACCAGCACCTAAAGCTAAAGATAATAAACTAGCTCCAGGCTTAGTTAAAGCAGTCAGGGACAGTAAGATGATAATTATTAAGAATGTTCCTGAACAGGGGAGCAAGTGTTTTCTTTTAGGTCATTTTATTGGCTCTTTTCTAAATCAGACACTGAATTTCAATGTAAAGAATAAAAAGCAAATATTCCCACAAACACAAAGTCCACTGACTTTATGTGACATTCTGCAAGCCCAGATTTTTTTTTAGCATTGAAATCTTTAAATGAGGGGTGACATGGTGGTGCAGTGGTTAGCACTGTTGCCTCACAGCAGGAAGGTCCTGAATTCGAGCCCTGGTTTGCCTGTGGGATTTTCTGTGTTTTTCTGTGACTTTTCTGTGTGTTCTCTCTGTGCCTGTGTGGGTTCTCTCCAGGTACTCTGGCTTCCTCCCACAGTCCAAAGATGTGTGTTAGGTTAATTGGTGACTCTAAATTTCCTGTAGGTGTGAATGTGAGTGTGAGTGTGGTTGTTTGTCTTTATGCGGTATGTTGGCCCTGCTATGGATTGGCGATCCGTACAGGGTGTACCCCACCTCTCCCCCAATGTCAGCTGGGATTGGCTCCAGCACCCACACGATCCTTAAATTACATTAGAACAAATAATGGTAGCACCAACAGTTCAATCAGGAGAGACTTAGAGAAAAACATGCACAAATCTGGATTAGAATAGAATTTTATTGTGCACAGGAGAAAGAGTTTTGGCGCTTAGACCCCAGCATGGGGAAGCATTCAGATTTTAAAGTGGTGCTTCCGATATAGGAAACTACCCCCCAAAAATTAAGGTAAACCATACCTGGCGCATAATGCTAAATGGGAGAAAGAGCAAAAATGTTTTGATCCGCACATAAAAGCAGCTACCATGGAATGGTAAAGAGGAAAGAGTGGTAGCTATGCAGGGAAGAAAGGCGAGCTATTAGGGATTAAGGGACTGGCGAAAATAAAGAGGTCAAAAGTTATTAGAGTGGGAAATGCTATGTGATGCATGAAGAGATGCTCTAGGTGATTGTGAAAGGTGGTGATTGAATGAATATAGCAGAGAATAGGGGAAACTTAGCAGAGCTGGGAAACGTTCATAAAATTCAGATGATGTGCGCGGGGATAGCTTTCCTGACTGAAGTATCATTTCAATCAGGACAGTGTAGTAGGAGAACAAAAGAGTGTGAGAAAGAAGAGAAATGAAGAGGGATAAATTGCGTGAACATGGAATGATAGACTTGAGCACAGAAGAAGATTGCAACAGAGAGTAGTAAGGTGTGGCCTGCACCCTTTACCCTCTACACAGAAGAACCTCCCCCCAAAAGTAAGGTGTACTGTACCTGATGAGCAACCTAAATCAGAGGAAAGGAAGCAAGCAAGGGGGAGTACCATGAAGCAGGGGAATGCAGTGGTGATGCACAGGAAAAGCAGTTGCTGGGAGATGGCCATAATGCGGGAATGCAACAGGGATGCAGGAGATGCAGGAATGCAGCAGAGATGCAGGAGAAATGCAGGGATGGCTATAAAGCCGGGAATACGGGAATGATGCTGGAGGCCATTATGCCAGGAATGCGGGGAATGCGGGAATCATGCTGGAGGCCATTATGCCGGGATGATGCGGGAGTGATGCGGGAGGAATGCAGGGAATGCGGGAATGATGCTGGAGGCCATTATGCCGGGAATGCAGGAGTGATGCGGGAGGAATGCAGTAGTGACACACACTGTGTGTGAGCACTGTGCATGCACAGCTTTCACTGCTGATTGGCTGTTGCCATGCTCTGTGTGTAACCAATCAGATGGTGCTGTGGGTGGGACAATGCTGGAGACAGCATAGGGACTGCAGACAAAGAGGCGTCAAAATGCTGAATATAGGCGCCGATAATCGGCCCAGCCGATAACCGGTCGATCCCTAGAATGCAGGGATGCCATTATGCAGGGACTGCGGGGAATGAAACAGAAGAAATGCAGGGATGGCTATAAGGCGGGGAATGCGGGAGTGATGCGGGAGAAATGCAGGGATGGCCATTATGCAGGGAATGTGGAACTGATGCTGGAGAAGTGCATGGAATGGTAAATGGACTGTACTTATAAAGCGCTTTTCTAGTCAGGACCACTCACAGCGCTTCACGCTACATGTCGCATTCACCCCAACACATGCACATTCGCGGGGAACTTATTATGAATATGGTGCTCTTCTTAACACGCACATGCCCCGATGCATACAGACATTGGGGCAATTTTGGGGTTCTGTATCTTGCCCAAGGATACTTCGGCATGGACTGGAGGAGCCGGGGAACGACCAACCACCTCAGTAGGTGGGCGACCGCTCTACCTCCTGTGCCAACGCTGCCCCATTATGCCATTATGCGGGAAATGCAGGAGTGATGTGGGAGGAATGCTGGGGAAAGGCCATGCTGTGGGGAATGCAAGAAGAATGCGGGAAAATGCAATAATGTGGGAAAGGCCATAATGGGAAATGCAACTGGAATGCAGGAATGCCATGATGCAGGAAATGCAAGGTGAAACGGGGAGCATGCAAAGGGCCACAGAGAATGTTTGTAACATCACCACCACCACCAGTATATGCAAGACAAACATGTAATCGGACTACGAAGCTAGCTGAGCAGCCGAAGCTGAGGCAGAATCTAGACTGCAATGAGGAGTAGGTGCAGGAGGAGCAGAGGCCTATTGTCGAAGACAGGCAGGGGAATTCCTTGCATTGGAACTGAGGTGACAGTACCTATTCTAAATGAATAACCAGAATATGCTGAGGAGATAGATTACACTTGTGAAGAACCTTATGAGTGATGATTAAACCATGCTTAACATGGGGTGATTGCCTGATGTTAAAACATGACCCTCTCTAAGCAGGACGGAAGCAGAACTTGGAAGGTGATAGGGCATCTGTTACCTGGAGCAGAGGGAAACACTAGCAGTTAAAACAGGGGAAATGCCAGTGATGACGCTGAGAAAATTAGAACATGAGCAGAAATCATGACCAGTATATGCATAACTTACAAGTTCAGAGAACACTGAGCAGCTGAGGCAAATATCTGGAAACCATAGCTGAAAGGACCAGCAGCCCTGTAACTGGAGAGAGGCTGGAATATTCTTTGGATTGTGGCTGACTTTGCAGCACCTATTAAAATACACTGTGAGTGAAATGAATGGGGAAAACAGATCCTCTCTGGGACAGATGTCATATTATGCAGGAACAGTGTGTGGATGGGCACCTATAGGTGCTGAAAGGGAACATAATTTTAATAATGCTGAAATTGGATTGGAAGGCTAGGAAAGGGGATCAATGCCTTAGCATAAATTGAATCCTGGCGAGCATGCACGACCAGTGAGTCTGAAATGGCAGACATAATGCGGTAATTAAGAGGAAGTATCTGGACAGGTTTTGCAGGGGAAATATATATTTATATATATATAAATATATATTAATTAATTAATTGATTTATTTAATTAAAAAAAATAATATATATGTATTATATATACACTATATTTACGTGCTTTCCAAGGTTGAAACTAAATGTTCATGCAAATTTGGGACTTAGAGACTAGATGATATCTAGTATATAAAAAAAATCTGCTTGAGGATTCCCCTTAGCAGCCTGCTGTGGAAGACTAGAGGGGTAAATAAACAGAAGACCGATCTCTATTTATTTATTTATTTATTATTTTAATTTAGCTCATATTTATTTATTATTAAACCGTAGGCATGGTAGAAGAGATTTTTTTTTTTTTAATTAAACCCCGTCCGCTGAGGTGCTGGTGATGCAGAGGGATCAGATCTACACTACCGTGGATTAAAGAAAGACTACTACTACTGCTTGGAAGCCCAGCAAACGTGAATTGGCTGAGAACAGTAACGACGCACTGAAACTTTAACTGCTTCTGGGGCTTTGTACGTATACAAGGTGAAATGTTTGCTGCTGTGATGTGAGGCCTATCTAAAGGCGCAGGACTGGGATGGCAGAAGCCGGAGAGTGGGGACAGCCTCTGGTGCGCTTACAGTGGCTGGAAAACAAAACACGGCTGAGATGTATGGGTTTGCGCTACGAACACTGAAGCTAAGGCAGCTTAAGCCTGAAGACTGAGTCGAAGCTTGAAGTGATCTCACCGGCATGTGTAGGAGGACGGCGTGGCTGGAACGGTATGACGGCATGGTCGCGGCTGGAGCAGCTGGAGGAGCAGCGGTCCGGCGGGAGAAGAAGAACGCCGACTGAAAAGATTGCTTTGCAGCGTGCTTTCCGGCTCGTGAACTGAGAGAGCAAGAGTTTGAGGCTGGAGAATGTCCTAACTGATAATCTGGTACAATTATCCTGACACAGATCATAGGGCATACAGTGCCATAACAATGCACCGCCATTCAGAAAATACAGCAGTACGCATTGTGAAGCTAAAAAATGTAAGAAACATGCATTTAGGCAAGCTTAAAGATTACATCTTAGTAAAGGATAAATAAGTTTTGTGAGTTTTGGCGCTTGTTTAGGCTCCCTAAAAGGCCATTCAAGTGGCACCGGAAGAAGAAGAAAAAAAAAATACTTAAACCAAACGAAAACAATAGGATCCTTGCAACTTCGTTGCATGGCCCCATTGGGACCCTGCAACTCGTTGCTCGGGCTCTAACAAGGAAATGGCTGAGCAAATCAAAAAGAAGAAATCTTGAGAAGACGTAACAATAACAGTAAAAGGAAAATTTAAAAAGAATGAAAAAAATAAAAGTCATGGAGAATCCCTACATATATTTAATCTGTGTTTCTTCTGTGTATCTCTCAGGTGGTTCCTCATGGGAACCAACCCCTACACTGGCAACCAGGACTGGATCTACACTGGTGGCTACTTCAGTAGGAACTACCAAGACCTGCCTGACATCTACTGATACCTGCGAGCCTTCCACCTCTTCCTCTGTAACCTGCAATGAGAGAAATGTTAAGAATCCACATATTAACCTTTATTCCCATCTTCATCTTACTACCTTCATCATCGTCTTCCCTCTTTTAAACTCACTGACATGACCAGCACAGAATGGAAAGATGTGCAAGGAGTCACTTCTCTCAGACTCTGGCCAGGTGTTGTTTTCATCATCTTGTGTAATCACTTAATGAGCAGCAAACGTTTCCCATCTCTCTGCCGCGACAATGAGCACAATAACCCTTTTATTCCTGACCAATCCCAGTGGCAGAGAGTTGGTGCATGCAAATCAAACAACAGCCCAGTGAATTCACAGGTCCCAATCTGAATGTTACATCTTTACAATCAGTCTCGCTCCTCTGAGAAACCACTGGCCAAGCCTCTGGACAGTGAGATTTAAAAAACAGTCAAGTGTCAATTATGTGTAGAAGAAACATGAAGTAAGAAGAGATGGACAAGGATGGACATCCAGTCAATGGGGAAATCAGGGATGTGAATGCTCTTTTGACTGAAGATGGATTTTGAGGATGTTTTTTTGGAAACTTTTAAAGACTCAAACACTCAAATAAATATATATAGATGACATAGTAATGACATAGTACTCTTAAGGGGAAAAAAAATAAAATGAATTAGTCAAGACCTGGGATCATGGGATCTGATGTTTTCCTACATCCAAACAGATGAATTCATAGAGCACAGGTTGTGTGGAACACTTAAGCCCACCAAAATGTAACACATTTGTCTTAATACTTGGCTTGTAGCTTGTGTTTGACTTTAACAGTAGTTGTTGATTTTACTACCAGGAGAAATGTACAGTATGTCTAACAATCCAAAGTACTCCTAACATCAATACACTCTGCTTGCATTTATAAAAGAAAAAGTAGAGTTTAAGAAAAAATGAGCTGAATGTGTCTGGCTGCTGTGTCATAGGCTGGTAGTCCTTTCTCAGCTGCTGAGGTTTACTGATCTGAACACAGACTTCACACAAGTGCAGAAAAATCAGATTTTTCATCATCTAGTCCACACATCTTTTCATTACTAAGGAAATCTCAGCAAATGTGAAGGTACACGCCCCTCTCCGCTGACAGGTCAAAGGTCAGGATTTCGCAGCACATATAGGTTCAGTCTCCTCCTCAAGGACAGTTGAATGGAATGTGTGATCTTTAAAGTGAGTGATAAGATATAAGTAGTAGTCATCTGTACTTACTTCACCACCCTGCTGACAGAAAAAGAAATTTGAAAAAACAGAAATATTTTTTTTACTCCATTGAACAACTATAAGAACAAAGTAATACTTGTGGCCTCTGCCTGCATGTACATGTAAATCTGACCCTCGAGGACTAAATTCACTCTCACAGAGTTACACCTCATTGTACAATATGGGAGTACAGTGATTTTGATGTAATATTCATTTGTGTTCAACTGAGTGATTGTGAAGAAATTGAAAATAAAGAGTAAACGTAATGGTAAATGTACATGCACATGTGCACATACATCTGAGTAAAAATATGTAGACACTTGAAGCCATATTAACTACAGCAAAGAATGGATTTGCTGTGTGATAGGAATTGTGGACATTGTAACATTAAATACTCTTTCTCATTGGATCAGGCCCAGCGGCCAGAGAGGTCGGGAGGGCCCTGAATGTTACCTGAAAAATGTCACTGAAAGAAACACACACTACTGCAAATGGATCAGCACAAGAATCTCATTCCAAAATAGAATTTAATAAAATGAAAAACTACTCCAGTGGCACAAAAAATGAACCCATGAAAAGGACTTTTGACAGCTCAGCTGTCAGGCTGATGGAATAAAACACAACTGTACAGACTGGATATATAGTATTATGGAGCTTTATTTACAGAAAGAGACATCCTTTCTACTTTTCGAATCATGTTAAACTGCTACAACATCATGACCATGACCATGTTGCTCCCAGCAAATATTTGGGTGTAAACCACTCTGTAGCTTTATCTTAATGTTCCAAACACATAATATTTTAGATAGTTGACTGCTGAAGTTTTCAAACATTCCTCTCAGTGGGACTCTCAGAGCTACAGCTATGATTGAAGCGGACAGCTGTATTTAATGCGAACAGGTTACAACCTCCAACTCTCCAGGTTGTCGTTGGCACATCATAATATACACATTACCTGCACAGACCTCTTTGTACTGGTTTGTAATGAGATTAGTTTAAATTCTCTCTACTACTTGTCCTGCATTAGTGGACCAACCAAGATGCCCTATGAGATTTTCAGAAATACTTATTTTGAATGTTATTATTTTCATGCATTTTGTTCCCTGTAGTTTAACTACCTGATGTTTAAAAATCACATTTCATCAGTGCATTTAGGAGCTATAATGTATTCCACAACTCTATGCAACTTTTGCAGTTCAAAGTGAACAGTATGTCTGATCTGTGTTTGTACAGTGGTTTTACATTCCCCAACTCACACACACCCTCAGCCTCTATGCTACTCAGCTTGATTAATAACAACTTTGCCTTCTTAGTTCATGTTAATATATTCCAGATAATTAAAAATGATTACAACTTGTTGAATGACTTGAACTTGTCAGCATCTTGGATCAGTGTAACTTAACATTTCCATGTCATGCTTAGGCCTAGATTATTATTATTTTTTGTTTCGCTTTTTACATTCCCTTGTTTACTTTTTTTTTAAATTCATGTGTAATATTTATTATGTTTGAGGTTTTATGAAAGACTTGTGTTGACAAACCTTTTTTCTCCCTGTGCTAATGTTGCTTATCCAAACAGCTCTGAAATTTTCTTAGGACTCTGAACAGTTTTATAGAGGAGCAATGTCTAATCAGGGCTTGAAGTGAACATCATTCACCAGTTTATGGCTTGTACATTTCACTGTGCCTGTTACATCTGTCAGATTTACTAGCCAGTGCAGTATGAACATTATCAGACTGTATTTAATCACTCTGTCCCATTGGAAATTCCTTCGGCTGTTTAACCTCACAGTTTAAAATCCTGAATTTAGTTATATTTATGTGTATTTTTTCCTTTTCATTAAAATAAAGTCATTAAAAATCAATTATACAAACACTACTGAAGTTGCACTGTCACATAAATGTGAGATCAACACTGGTCAGATGCAACAGTTCAAATCAATCTAAATAGGAAACAACAGCCTTTGTTTAAAAAAAGTACTGTGAATAATTAGTATAGTAATTGCACTTGGTGTAATGGTCTAAGTAGCCAGTGAACATATGGAATGGTTATATTCACCAGTACTGATTCTGACCCTACCAGTTACTAGGCTAATGCTCTGTCATTAAACGAGATCTAGGTTTTATGTTGCTTCAGGTGTTGGTTCTTTCTATGTCTTCAGTTGAATTTTACCCTCCTTCTCTTGGACTGTATGTATGTGGTTGTCAATGCTATATGTATACACGTGTTGCACAGAGGTAATCACAAGCAAAATGACATATTATTTTGTGCAATTGATTTATTTTTATAGTATTTAAGCAGTTTTTGGTGAGAACATTGTACCAGATATTTTATTTTGAGGTAGGGGACTGTAAGGGGGTTGTATCCATGCTGTGGATAGCTTGGTATATTAATGAACGGGGGAAATGTCCACAAATAAAATCCTAATTTCAGTTTTTGACCATGATTCATTATTTGTACATGACTTAAATATAAAAATGTGTTGTCACAACAGTTTAAACCTAGTCATTTATCCATCTGTCCTCCTTTAGCCATTATATTGAATTAATGGACAAGGAATTAGAGATGTGTAGTTACAGACAAGTGTGCTGAGTACTCTGTGTGAATTAGGACTTTTCAGAAAAGTTGACCATACTGTGTTTGGTGTCTGCTTAGGGTGAGGGTGAGGGTGAGACATGGTGCCTTCCACAAGTGGCGGGTGATCATTTGTACAGAAAAAAAATCTAAATTTTAGTTCAAAGTCATTTCAGGGGGATGGTTGTTGCCATTTGGAGTGGACTGGGACTCCACCATGTTGGATATGTGCCACAGTTTAAAATGAAAGATTTCAGGCCTGAGCCAGTGCACAACTGGGATTTTCTTAAAATCATGAGCTGTAGTCCCCTAACCTAACCCAGATAATGGGTGGCTAGGTCAAGGTCCCATCACTCTATCACATTCACATTAAAAGTTATTGCTTGTCAGCTTGTCACAACCCAGATTTTTAACACTTTTGGTCGCAAACATAAGGTAAGAACCAGCAAATGCTGTGTCCTGGGAGAAGGGGAAGAACAAGTGCAATCCAAAGGACATAAGGACAACTGTCATCCTCCTGGCTCAGCTCTGTCGGACGTCGTGCAACCCCCTGGTGGACGGAAAGTGGCCACGCATATAGAAAAGTAAGCAATTTAGCTTAGACCTTCCTAAACTCCGTCTAATCCAATAGCGCTGGTAAGTCCGAAGATTCTGATTCTGATTGGCTCCTAAGAGCGGAGAGGGAGAGGGTCAGTGTGAATGTGATTTGTGTGAGTTGTGTTCTCAAGTGGGGCCCATTGCATGCGTAAACATACAGAGAGAGAGAAAAAATGCACTCACAGATGTAGAGAAAAAGTGCTCAAGAGAGAGAGAAGCGCATACTTAACCGTAAATGTAGAAAAAAGAAAAGTGCTTGAGTGAGAGGTAGAGCGTATTTAACCACATATAGATTCAGAGAGAAAAAATACACTGCTCAGCCATAATATTATGACCACTGACAGGTGAAGAGAATAATATTGATTATTTCGTTAAAATACAATGTTCTCCTGAGAAACCTTGAGTTGCGGTATTCATCTCGATGTTACTTTGACACGTACCACCGCAGAGGCGGTCCTGGCTAGATTTACGCCTCGGGCGAACCATCCCTTCCCCCGGCCCCACAAAAAAGGACTTACCCCCAAACCCCACCACCAACACAACAATATATTGTATTATTTGTATTATTTTATTACATATCATCTTAAATATAACCTACTGTCACTCACATCACTCATAGAAATCTGCATACCTTTTTCTTTTGGCCGTTTCTCCTCTTCTTCTTTTCTTCTTTTTCTAAACTGGGCACCTGATGGCTTTACATTTTTCACATAACCAAATCAATTACGTGTAGGCATATGGGTCTATGTTAATTATGAAATACAATTTTTTTGGAAGCAGTTTGTGTTGTGTGAGCTGGCATCAGTCTATCCTTCGCCCCCCTCCCCCTTGCCAACCTCTGCAGTCGCAAGTTGATCCTCCTCCCCCCTCCCCCTTGCCTCTTCGGACACACACAACCTGTATGACTCTCAGCAGCAAGTTGACGTGACAATGACTCCACTAACTTGACATGGAAATGAGCGGTAGTCTAGAAAACTGGCGAGTTTTGTTTTTTTGTTTTTTTTTAGGGCGCCCTCGTGCGCAATCACATAGATTGCGCCCTGGGCGGTCGCCCACATTACCCATAGCACAAACCGGCCCTGCCTCTTTCTGTCGCTGATAAAGCTCAAAATTAACATATGCTGTCTCCAGCGAAAGGAGAGGAGAAAATGACAAATCAGCCACTTTAATATGAATGTTTGTGAAATTCGAATGGTTGTGAATGATCTGGGTGTATGAAAACGGTCAGCGGCCGACCGGGATATTTTCCCTTCTGTGGACTCACAGTGAGTCCCGCGTTTGAAAATCATCCTGTCTCGGCTTCTGCTCACTCAATAAGCTCAGAATGAAAAACTGCTGTCTAGTGAAAGGAGAGGAGAAAGTAAAATCTCATTCACGTTTATATGAATATTGGTCAAATTCTATTGTTCATGTACAGTCGGGATGTATAGAAACTGTGAGCCTCCGACGGAGATCTTTTTCCCTTCTGTCGACTCAAAGTGGGTCCAGCGTTTGAAAGTCCTCCTGTCTCGGCTTCTGCTCACAGTGAGTCCCGCGTCTGAAAGTCCGCCTGTCTCGGCTTCTGCTCGCTCATTAAGCTCAGAATTATCAAATGCTGTCTCCAGTGAACGGAGAAGAAAAGATGATATTTCAGCCATTTTAATATGAATATTTGCCCAATTCTAATTTTAATGAACTGTATAGATGTATGAAAAAAGTCCGTGACCAAGGGGGAACATTTTCCCTTCTGTGGACTCACAGTGAGTCCCGCGTCTGAAAGTCCTCCTGTACTGGCTTCTGCTCACAGCGAGTCCTACGTCTGAAAATCATCCTGTCTCGGCTTCTGCTCACAGTGAGTCCCGCGTCTGAAAGTCCTCCTGTCCCCGCTTCTGCTCACAGCGAGTCCCGCGTCTGAAAGTCCGCCTGTCTCGGCTTCTGCTCGCTCATTAAGCTCAGAATTCTCAAATGCTGTCTCCATTGACCGGAGAAGAAAAGATGATATTTCAGCCACTTTAATATGAATATTGGCCCAATTCTAATTTTAATGAACTGTATAGATGTATGGAAGAAGTCCGTGACCAAGGGGGAACATTTTCCCTTCTGTGGACTCACAGTGAGTCCCGCGTCTGAAAGTCCTCCTGTCCCGGCTTCTGCTCACAGCGAGTCCCGCGTCTGAAAGTCCGCCTGTCTCGGCTTCAGCTCGCTCAGTAACCTCAGAATGAAAAACTGCTGTCCAGTGAAAGGAGAGAAGATAGTAAAATCTCATTCACGTCTATATGAATATTGGTCCAATTCTATTGTTCATGTACAGTCGGGATGTATGGAAACTGTCAGCCCCCGAGGTGGATCTTTTTCCCCTCTGTCGACTCACAGTGGGTCCCGCGTTTGAAAATCATCCTGTCTCGGCTTCTGCTCACAGCGAGTCCCGCGTTTGAAACTCCTGCTGTCTCGGCTTCTGCTCATAGTTAGTCCCGCGTCTGAAAGTCCGCCTGTCTCGGCTTCTGCTCGCTCACTAAGTTCAGAATGAAAAACTGCTGTCTAGTGAAAGGAGAAGAGAAAGTCAAATCTCATTGACGTGTATATGCATATTTGTCAAATTCTAGTGTTCATGTACAGTCGGGATGTATGGAAACTGTGAGCCGTCGAGGGGGATCTTTTTCCCTTCTGTCGACTCACATTGAGTCCCGCGTCTGAAAGTCCTCCTGTCTCGGCTTCTGCTCACAGTGATTCCCGCGTCTGAAAGTCCTCCTGTCCCGGCTTCTGCTCACAGCGAGTCCCGCGTTTGAAAGTCCTCCTGTGTCGGCTTCTGCTCGCTCACTAAGCTCAGAATGAAAAACTGCTGTCTAGTGAAAGGAGAGGAGAAAGTAAAATCTCAGCCAATTTAATAAAAGTGTTTGTCAAATTCTAATGTTCATCAACAATCTGGGTGTATGAAAGTGCCCGAGGGAGATCTTTTTCCCTTCTATAGACTCACAGTGAGTATGGTATCTGAAATTCTTCGTGTATCCGCTTCTGCTCTCTCATTAAGCTCACAATTAACGACTGCTGTCTCATGTGAAAGGAGAGACCTTCTTTAGAGGCTGCATTTCAGACCAGTGTGTGGAAAAAGCCCGAAAATCCACGTATCGCTGCTCAATATCTAATGTTTATCAACTTTCATTTCATGAATAAACAAAATAGACGGCAGTCTGAGGCCAGTGAGTCAACATCTGCGTTTTACTTCTTTGTGTCGCTGATAAAGCTCACAATTAACAAATGCTGTCTCAAGCGAAAGGAGAGGAGAAAATGACAAATCAGCCACTTCAATATGAATGTTTGTTAAATTCGAATGGTTGTGAATAATCTGGGTGTATGGAAACTGTCAGCGGCCGACCGGGATATTTTCCCTTCTGTGGACTCACAGTGAGTCCCGCGTCTGAAAGTCGTCTTGTCCCGGCTTCAGCTTGCTCAGTAACATCAGAATGAAAAACTGCTGTCTAGTGAAAGGAGAGGAGAAAGTAAAATCTCATTCACTTCTATATGAATATTGGTCCAATTCTATTGATCATGTACAGTCGGGATATATGGAAACTGTGAGCCGCCGAGGGGGATCTTTTTCCCTTCTGTCGACTCACAGTGAGTCCCGCGTCTGAAATTCCTCCTGTCTCGGCTTCTGCTCACAGCGAGTCCCGCGTGTGAAAGTCCTCCTGTCCCGGCTTCTGCTCGCTCACTAAGCTCAATCTGGGTGTATGAAATTAAGCTCACAATTAACAAATGCTGTCACCCAGATTGTTGATGAACATTAGAATTTGACAAACACTTTTATTAAATTGGCTGAGATTTTACTTTCTCCTCTCCTTTCACTAGACAGCACTTTTTCATTCTGAGCTTAATGAGCGAGCAGAAGCCGAGACAGGAAGGACCTTCAGAACCGGGACTCGCTGTGAGCAGAAGCCGAGACAGGCGGACTGTCAGACGCGGGAATCACTGTGAGCAGAATCCGAGACAGGAGGACCTTCAGAAGCGGGACTCGCTGTGAGTAGACAGAAGGGAAAAAGATCCCCCTCGGCGGCTCACAGTTTCCATACATCCCGACTGTACATGATCAATAGAATTGGACCAATATTCATATAAAAGTGAATGAGATTTTACTTTCTCCTCTCCTTTCACTAGACAGCAGTTTTTCATTCTTAGCTTAATGAGCGAGCAGAAGCCGAGACAGGAAGGACCTTCAGAACAGGGACTCGCTGTGAGCAGAAGCCGAGACAGGAGGACTTTCAGACGCCCGTATCCCGGTCGGCCTCTGACCGTTTCCATACACCCAGATTATTCACAACCATTCGAATTTCACAAACATTCATATTAAAGTGGCTGAATTGTCATTTTCTCCTCTCCTTTCGCTTGAGACAGCATTTGTTAATTGTGAGCTTTATCAGCGACACAAAGAAGTAAAACGCAGATGTTGACTCACTGGCCTCAGACTGCTGTCTATTTTGTTTATTCATGAAATGAAAGTTGATAAACATTAGATACTGAGCAGCGATACTGGATTTTCGGGCTTTTTCACACACTGGTCTGAAATGCAGCCTCTAAAGAAGGTCTCTCCTTTCACATGAGACAGCAGTCGTTAATTGTGAGCTTAATGAGAGAGCAGAAGCGGATACACGAAGACTTTCAGATACTATACTCAGTGTGAATCCACAGAAGGGAAAAAAATCTCCCTCGGCCACTTTCATACACCCAGATTGTTGATGAACATTAGAATTTGACAAACACTTTTATTAAATTGGCTGAGATTTTACTTTCTCCTCTCCTTTCACTAGACAGCACTTTTTCATTCTGAGCTTAATGAGCGAGCAGAAGCCGAGACAGGAAGGACCTTCAGAACCGGGACTCGCTGTGAGCAGAAGCCGAGACAGGCGCACTGTCAGACGCGGGAATCACTGTGAGCAGAATCCGAGACAGGAGGACCTTCAGACGCGGGACTCACTGTGAGTCCACAGACGGGAAAATGTTTCCCCTCGGCCACAGACTGTTTCCATACATCCCGACATTACATGATCAATAGAATTGGACCAATATTCATATAAAAGTGAATGAGATTTTACTTTCTCCTCTCCTTTCACTAGACAGCACTTTTTCATTCTGAGCTTAATGAGCGAGCGGAATCCGAGACAGGAAGGACCTTCAGAACCGGGACTCGCTGTGAGCAGAAGCCGAGACAGGCGCACTGTCAGACGCGGGAATCACTGTGAGCAGAAGCCGAGACAGCAAGACTTTCAGACGCGGGACTCACTGTGAGTCCACAGACGGGAAAATGTTTCCCCTCGGTCACAGACTGTTTCCATACATCCCGACTGTACATGATCAATAGAATTGGACCAATATTCATATAAAAGTGAATGAGATTTTACTTTCTCCTCTCCTTTCACTAGACAGCACTTTTTCATTCTGAGCTTAATGAGCGAGCAGAAGCCGAGACAGGAAGGACCTTCAGAACCGGGACTCGCTGTGAGCAGAAGCCGAGACAGGCGCACTGTCAGACGCGGGACTCACTGTGAGTCCACAGACGGGAAAATGTTTCCCCTCGGTCACAGACTGTTTCCATACATCCCGACTGTACATGATCAATAGAATTGGACCAATATTCATATAAAAGTGAATGAGATTTTACTTTCTCCTCTCCTTTCACTAGACAGCAGTTTTTCATTCTGAGCTTAGTGAGCGAGCAGAAGCCGAGACAGCAGGACCTTCAGACGCGGGAATCACTGTGAGCAGAATCCGAGACAGGAGGACCTTCAGACGCGGGACTCACTGTGAGTCCACAGACGGGAAAATGTTTCCCCTCGGTCACAGACTGTTTCCATACATCCCGACATTACATGATCAATAGAATTGGACCAATATTCATATAAAAGTGAATGAGATTTTACTTTCTCCTCTCCTTTCACTAGACAGCACTTTTTCATTCTGAGCTTAATGAGCGAGCGGAATCCGAGACAGGAAGGACCTTCAGAACCGGGACTCGCTGTGAGCAGAAGCCGAGACAGGCGCACTGTCAGACGCGGGAATCACTGTGAGCAGAAGCCGAGACAGCAAGACTTTCAGACGCGGGACTCACTGTGAGTCCACAGACGGGAAAATGTTTCCCCTCGGTCACAGACTGTTTCCATACATCCCGACTGTACATGATCAATAGAATTGGACCAATATTCATATAAAAGTGAATGAGATTTTACTTTCTCCTCTCCTTTCACTAGACAGCAGTTTTTCATTCTGAGCTTAATGAGCGAGCAGAAGCCGAGACAGGAAGGACCTTCAGAACAGGGACTCGCTGTGAGCAGAAGCCGAGACAGGAGGACTTTCAGACGCCCGTATCCCGGTCGGCCTCTGACCGTTTCCATACACCCAGATTATTCACAACCATTCGAATTTCACAAACATTCATATTAAAGTGGCTGATTTGTCATTTTCTCCTCTCCTTTCGCTTGAGACAGCATTTGTTAATTGTGATTTTTATCAGCGACACAAAGAAGTAAAACGCAGATGTTGACTCACTGGCCTCAGACTGCTGTCTATTTTGTTTATTCATGAAATGAAAGTTGATAAACATTAGATACTGAGCAGCGATACTGGATTTTCGGGCTTTTTCACACACTGGTCTGAAATGCAGCCTCTAAAGAAGGTCTCTCCTTTCACATGAGACAGCAGTCGTTAATTGTGAGCTTAATGAGAGAGCAGAAGCGGATACACGAAGACTTTCAGATACTATACTCAGTGTGAATCCACAGAAGGGAAAAAAATCTCCCTCGGCCACTTTCATACACCCAGATTGTTGATGAACATTAGAATTTGACAAACACTTTTATTAAATTGGCTGAGATTTTACTTTCTCCTCTCCTTTCACTAGACAGCACTTTTTCATTCTGAGCTTAATGAGCGAGCAGAAGCCGAGACAGGAAGGACCTTCAGAACCGGGACTCGCTGTGAGCAGAAGCCGAGACAGGCGCACTGTCAGACGCGGGAATCACTGTGAGCAGAATCCGAGACAGGAGGACCTTCAGAAGCGGGACTCACTGTGAGTGGACAGAAGGGAAAAAGATCCCCCTCGGTGGCTCACAGTTTCCATACATCCCGACATTACATGATCAATAGAATTGGACCAATATTCATATAAACGTGAATGAGATTTTACTTTCTCCTCTCCTTTCACTAGACAGCAGTTTTTTCATTCTGAGCTTAGTGAGCGAGCAGAAGCCGAGACAGCAGGACTTTCAGACGCGGGACTCACTGTGAGTCCACAGACGGGAAAATGTTTCCCCTCGGTCACAGACTGTTTCCATACATCCCGACATTACATGATCAATAGAATTGGACCAATATTCATATAAAAGTGAATGAGATTTTACTTTCTCCTCTCCTTTCACTAGACAGCACTTTTTCATTCTGAGCTTAATGAGCGAGCGGAAGCCGAGACAGGAAGGACCTTCAGAACCGGGACTCGCTGTGAGCAGAAGCCGAGACAGGCGCACTGTCAGACGCGGGAATCACTGTGAGCAGAAGCCGAGACAGCAAGACTTTCAGACGCGGGACTCACTGTGAGTCCACAGACGGGAAAATGTTTCCCCTCGGTCACAGACTGTTTCCATACATCCCGACTGTACATGATCAATAGAATTGGACCAATATTCATATAAAAGTGAATGAGATTTTACTTTCTCCTCTCCTTTCACTAGACAGCAGTTTTTCATTCTTAGCTTAATGAGCGAGCAGAAGCCGAGACAGGAAGGACCTTCAGAACCGGGACTCGCTGTGAGCAGAAGCCGAGACAGGCGCACTGTCAGACGCGGGACTCACTGTGAGTCCACAGACGGGAAAATGTTTCCCCTCGGTCACAGACTGTTTCCATACATCCCGACTGTACATGATCAATAGAATTGGACCAATATTCATATAAAAGTGAATGAGATTTTACTTTCTCCTCTCCTTTCACTAGACAGCAGTTTTTCATTCTGAGCTTAATGAGCGAGCAGAAGCCGAGACAGGAAGGACCTTCAGAACCGGGACTCGCTGTGAGCAGAAGCCGAGACAGGAGGACTTTCAGACGCCCGTATCCCGGTCGGCCTCTGACCGTTTCCATACACCCAGATTATTCACAACCATTCGAATTTCACAAACATTCATATTAAAGTGGCTGATTTGTCATTTTCTCCTCTCCTTTCGCTTGAGACAGCATTTGTTAATTGTGATTTTTATCAGCGACACAAAGAAGTAAAACGCAGATGTTGACTCACTGGCCTCAGACTGCTGTCTATTTTGTTTATTCATGAAATGAAAGTTGATAAACATTAGATACTGAGCACCGATACGTGGATTTTCGGGCTTTTTCACACACTGGTCTGAAATGCAGCCTCTAAAGAAGGTCTCTCCTTTCACATGAGACAGCAGTCGTTAATTGTGAGCTTAATGACAGAGCAGAAGCAGATACACGAAGACTTTCAGATACCATACTCAGTGTGAATCCACAGAAGGGGAAAAAATCTCCCTCGGCAACTTTCATACACCCAGATTGTTGATGAACATTAGAATTTGACAAACACTTTTATTAAATTGGCTGAGATTTTACTTTCTCCTCTCCTTTCACTAGACAGCACTTTTTCATTCTGAGCTTAATGAGCGAGCAGAAGCCGAGACAGGAAGGACCTTCAGAACCGGGACTCGCTGTGAGCAGAAGCCGAGACAGGCGCACTGTCAGACGCGGGAATCACTGTGAGCAGAATCCGAGACAGGAGGACCTTCAGAAGCGGGACTCACTGTGAGTGGACAGAAGGGAAAAAGATCCCCCTCGGTGGCTCACAGTTTCCATACATCCCGACATTACATGATCAATAGAATTGGACCAATATTCATATAAACGTGAATGAGATTTTACTTTCTCCTCTCCTTTCACTAGACAGCAGTTTTTCATTCTGAGCTTAGTGAGCGAGCAGAAGCCGAGACAGCAGGACCTTCAGACGCGGGAATCACTGTGAGCAGAATCCGAGACAGGAGGACCTTCAGACGCGGGACTCACTGTGAGTCCACAGACGGGAAAATGTTTCCCCTCGGTCACAGACTGTTTCCATACATCCCGACATTACATGATCAATAGAATTGGACCAATATTCATATAAAAGTGAATGAGATTTTACTTTCTCCTCTCCTTTCACTAGACAGCACTTTTTCATTCTGAGCTTAATGAGCGAGCGGAAGCCTAGACAGGAAGGACCTTCAGAACCGGGACTCGCTGTGAGCAGAAGCCGAGACAGGCGCACTGTCAGACGCGGGAATCACTGTGAGCAGAAGCCGAGACAGCAAGACTTTCAGACGCGGGACTCACTGTGAGTCCACAGACGGGAAAATGTTTCCCCTCGGTCACAGACTGTTTCCATACATCCCGACTGTACATGATCAATAGAATTGGACCAATATTCATATAAAAGTGAATGAGATTTTACTTTCTCCTCTCCTTTCACTAGACAGCATTTTTCATTCTTAGCTTAATGAGCGAGCAGAAGCCGAGACAGGAAGGACCTTCAGAACCGGGACTCGCTGTGAGCAGAAGCCGAGACAGGCGCACTGTCAGACGCGGGACTCACTGTGAGTCCACAGACGGGAAAATGTTTCCCCTCGGTCACAGACTGTTTCCATACATCCCGACTGTACATGATCAATAGAATTGGACCAATATTCATATAAAAGTGAATGAGATTTTACTTTCTCCTCTCCTTTCACTAGACAGCAGTTTTTCATTCTTAGCTTAATGAGCGAGCAGAAGCCGAGACAGGAAGGACCTTCAGAACCGGGACTCGCTGTGAGCAGAAGCCGAGACAGGCGCACTGTCAGACGCGGGAATCACTGTGAGTCCACAGACGGGAAAATGTTTCCCTCGGTCACAGACTGTTTCCATACATACCGACTGTACATGATCAATAGAATTGGACCAATATTCATATAAAAGTGAATGAGATTTTACTTTCTCCTCTCCTTTCACTAGACAGCAGTTTTTCATTCTGAGCTTAATGAGCGAGCAGAAGCCGAGACAGGAAGGACCTTCAGAACAGGGACTCGCTGTGAGCAGAAGCCGAGACAGGAGGACTTTCAGACGCCCGTATCCCGGTCGGCCTCTGACCGTTTCCATACACCCAGATTATTCACAACCATTCGAATTTCACAAACATTCATATTAAAGTGGCTGATTTGTCATTTTCTCCTCTCCTTTCGCTTGAGACAGCATTTGTTAATTGTGATTTTATCAGCGACACAAAGAAGTAAAAACGCAGATGTTGACTCACTGGCCTCAGACTGCTGTCTATTTTGTTTATTCATGAAATGAAAGTTGATAAACATTAGATACTGAGCAGCGATACTGGATTTTCGGGCTTTTTCACACACTGGTCTGAAATGCAGCCTCTAAAGAAGGTCTCTCCTTTCACATGAGACAGCAGTCGTTAATTGTGAGCTTAATGAGAGAGCAGAAGCGGATACACGAAGACTTTCAGATACTATACTCAGAGTGAATCCACAGAAGGGAAAAAAATCTCCCTCGGCCACTTTCATACACCCAGATTGGTTGATGAACATTAGAATTTGACAAACACTTTTTATTAAATTGGCTGAGATTTTACTTTCTCCTCTCCTTTCACTAGACAGCACTTTTTCATTCTGAGCTTAATGAGCGAGCAGAAGCCGAGACAGGAAGGACCTTCAGAACCGGGACTCCGCTGTGGAGCAGAATCCGAGACAGGAGGAACTTTCAGACGCGGGACTCACTGTGGAGTCCACAGACGGGAAAATGTTTCCCCTCGGTCCACAGACTGTTTCCATACATCCCGACTGTACATGATCAATAGAATTGGACCAATATTCATATAAAAGTGAATGAGATTTTACTTTCTCCTCTCCTTTCACTAGACAGCAGTTTTTCATTCTGAGCTTAATGAAGCGAGCAGAAGCCGAGACAGGAAGGACCTTCAGAACAGGGACTCGCTGTGAGCAGAAGCCGAGACAGGAGGACTTTCAGACGCCCGTATCCCGGTCGGCCTCTGACCGTTTCCATACACCCAGATTATTCACAACCATTCGAATTTCACAAACATTCATATTAAAGTGGCTGATTTGTCATTTTCTCCTCTCCTTTCGCTTGAGACAGCATTTGTTAATTGTGATTTTTATCAGCGACACAAAGAAGTAAAACGCAGATGTTGACTCACTGGCCTCAGACTGCTGTCTATTTTGTTTATTCATGAAATGAAAGTTGATAAACATTAGATACTGAGCACGATACGTGGATTTTCGGGCTTTTTCACACACTGGTCTGAAATGCAGCCTCTAAAGAAGGTCTCTCCTTTCACATGAGACAGCAGTCGTTAATTGTGAGCTTAATGACGAGAGCAGAAGCAGGATACACGAAGACTTTCAGATACCATACTCAGTGTGAATCCACAGAAGGGGAAAAAATCTCCCTCGGCCACTTTCATACACCCAGATTGTTGATGAACATTAGAATTTGACAAACACTTTTATTAAATTGGCTGAGATTTTACTTTCTCCTCTCCTTTCACTAGACAGCACTTTTCATTCTGAGCTTAATGAGCGAGCAGAAGCCGAGACAGGAAGGACCTTCAGAACCGGGACTCGCTGTGAGCAGAAGCCGAGACAGGCGCACTGTCAGACGCGGGAATCACTGTGAGCAGAATCCGAGACAGCAAGACTTTCAGACGCGGGACTCACTGTGAGTCCACAGACGGGAAAATGTTTCCCCTCGGTCACAGACTGTTTCCATACATCCCGACTGTACATGATCAATAGAATTGGACCAATATTCATATAAAAGTGAATGAGATTTTACTTTCTCCTCTCCTTTCACTAGACAGCACTTTTTCATTCTGAGCTTAATGAGCGAGCAGAAGCCGAGACAGGAAGGACCTTCAGAACCGGAATCACTGTGAGCAGAATCCGAGACAGGAGGACCTTCAGACGCGGGACTCACTGTGAGTCCACAGACGGGAAAATGTTTCCCCTCGGTCACAGACTGTTTCCATACATCCCGACTGTACATGATCAATAGAATTGGACCAATATTCATATAAAAGTGAATGAGATTTTACTTTCTCCTCTCCTTTCACTAGACAGCAGTTTTTCATTCTTAGCTTAATGAGCGAGCAGAAGCCGAGACAGGCGCACTGTCAGACGCGGGACTCACTGTGAGTCCACAGACGGGAAAATGTTTCCTCTCGGTCACAGACTGTTTCCATACATCCCGACTGTACATGATCAATAGAATTGGACCAATATTCATATAAAAGTGAATGAGATTTTACTTTCTCCTCTCCTTTCACTAGACAGCAGTTTTTCATTCTGAGCTTAATGAGCGAGCAGAAGCCGAGACAGGAAGGACCTTCAGAACAGGGACTCGCTGTGAGCAGAAGCCGAGACAGGAGGACTTTCAGACGCCCGTATCCCGGTCGGCCTCTGACCGTTTCCATACACCCAGATTATTCACAACCATTCGAATTTCACAAACATTCATATTAAAGTGGCTGATTTGTCATTTTCTCCTCTCCTTTCGCTTGAGACAGCATTTGTTAATTGTGATTTTTATCAGCGACACAAAGAAGTAAAACGCAGATGTTGACTCACTGGCCTCAGACTGCTGTCTATTTTGTTTATTCATGAAATGAAAGTTGATAAACATTAGATACTGAGCACCGATACGTGGATTTTCGGGCTTTTTCACACACTGGTCTGAAATGCAGCTCTAAAGAAGGTCTCTCCTTTCACATGAGACAGCAGTCGTTAATTGTGAGCTTAATGACAGAGCAGAAGCAGATACACGAAGACTTTCAGATACCATACATCAGTGTGAATCCACAGAAGGGGAAAAAATCTCCCTCGGCCACTTTCATACACCCAGATTGTTGATGAACATTAGAATTTGACAAACACTTTTATTAAATTGGCTGAGATTTTACTTTCTCCTCTCCTTTCACTAGACAGCACTTTTTCATTCTGAGCTTAATGAGCGAGCAGAAGCCGAGACAGGAAGGACCTTCAGAACCGGGACTCGCTGTGAGCAGAAGCCGAGACAGGCGCACTGTCAGACGCGGGAATCACTGTGAGCAGAATCCGAGACAGCAAGACTTTCAGACGCGGGAACTCACTGTGAGTCCACAGACGGGAAAATGTTTCCCCTCCGGTCACAGACTGTTTCCATACATCCCGACTGTACATGATCAAATAGAATTGGACCAATATTCATATAAAAGTGAATGAGATTTTACTTTCTCCTCTCCTTTCACTAGACAGCAGTTTTTCATTCTGAGCTTAATGAGCGAGCAGAAGCCGAGACAGGAAGGACCTTCAGAACAGGGACTCGCTGTGAGCAGAAGCCGAGACAGGGGACTTTCAGACGCCCGTATCCCGGGGCCTCTGACCGTTTCCATACACCCAGATTATTCACAACCATTCGAATTTCACAAACATTCATATTAAAGTGGCTGATTTGTCATTTTCTCCTCTCCTTTCGCTTGAGACAGCATTGTTAATTGTGATTTTATCAGCGACACAAAGAAGTAAAACGCAGATGTTGACTCACTGGCCTCAGACTGCTGTCTATTTTGTTTATTCATGAAATGAAAGTTGATAAACATTAGATACTGAGCACCGATACGTGGATTTTCGGGCTTTTTCACACACTGGTCTGAAATGCAGCCTCTAAAGAAGGTCTCTCCTTTCACATGAGACAGCAGTCGTTAATTGTGAGCTTAATGACAGAGCAGAAGCAGATACACGAAGACTTTCAGATACCATACTCAGTGTGAATCCACAGAAGGGAAAAAATCTCCCTCGGCCACTTTCATACACCCAGATTGTTGATGAACATTAGAATTTGACAAACACTTTTATTAAATTGGCTGAGATTTTACTTTCTCCTCTCCTTTCACTAGACAGCACTTTTTCATTCTGAGCTTAATGAGCGAGCAGAAGCCGAGACAGGAAGGACCTTCAGAACCGGGACTCGCTGTGAGCAGAAGCCGAGACAGGCGCACTGTCAGACGCGGGAATCACTGTGAGCAGAATCCGAGACAGCAAGACTTTCAGACGCGGGACTCACTGTGAGTCCACAGACGGGAAAATGTTTCCCCTCGGTCACAGACTGTTTCCATACATCCCGACTGTACATGATCAATAGAATTGGACCAATATTCATATAAAAGTGAATGAGATTTTACTTTCTCCTCTCCTTTCACTAGACAGCAGTTTTTCATTCTTAGCTTAATGAGCGAGCAGAAGCCGAGACAGGAAGGACCTTCAGAACAGGGACTCGCTGTGAGCAGAAGCCGAGACAGGAGGACTTTCAGACGCCCGTATCCCGGTCGGCCTCTGACCGTTTCCATACACCCAGATTATTCACAACCATTCGAATTTCACAAACATTCATATTAAAGTGGCTGATTTGTCATTTTCTCCTCTCCTTTCGCTTGAGACAGCATTTGTTAATTGTGATTTTTATCAGCGACACAAAGAAGTAAAACGCAGATGTTGACTCACTGGCCTCAGACTGCTGTCTATTTTGTTTATTCATGAAATGAAAGTTGATAAACATTAGATACTGAGCACCGATACGTGGATTTTCGGGCTTTTTCACACACTGGTCTGAAATGCAGCCTCTAAAGAA
Source organism: Lates calcarifer (assembly GCF_001640805.2). Classification (NCBI taxonomy): domain Eukaryota; kingdom Metazoa; phylum Chordata; class Actinopteri; family Centropomidae; genus Lates; species Lates calcarifer. Next base: position 322 of record NC_066838.1, on the reverse strand, counting down.
GGTCTCTCCTTTCACATGAGACAGCAGTCGTTAATTGTGAGCTTAATGACAGAGCAGAAGCAGATACACGAAGACTTTCAGATACCATACTCAGTGTGAATCCACAGAAGGGGAAAAAATCTCCCTCGGCCACTTTCATACACCCAGATTGTTGATGAACATTAGAATTTGACAAACACTTTTATTAAATTGGCTGAGATTTTACTTTCTCCTCTCCTTTCACTAGACAGCACTTTTTCATTCTGAGCTTAATGAGCGAGCAGAAGCCGAGACAGGAAGACCTTCAGAACCGGGACTCGCTGTGAGCAGAAGCCGAGACAGG